>NC_057799.1:256073296-256222163 GCF_018294505.1 Triticum aestivum | reverse complement strand
AGACAGGTACTCTGGAGCACTCTCCGGAGCAAAACCTATCAAGAAGGAACGGTGTCGACAATCAAACACAAGCATATGCAACAATATGATGCATGAATATGGCATAAATATGTGATGTGTTTTGAGCTAATGCATTTAGCAATCAACTTGGAAGAGGTCCATTTGAACCAAAGGTTCAAATGCAACTCTAATTTAAGTCCCTTTAAATGCCATAAGTGTGTTTTCACATATACAGCAGGTATAACTTGGTTTTTCATGCATGAAAATGGTACATATGGATATATTGAACTTTTTTGATCATTTTTCATATATAAATTATTTCAATCTGAGCTACGGATGAATTTCTATGAATTTTTGAAGTTTATTTCAATTTCTGGAATTTCCTGACTAAATAATATCCAGGAAATGAATAACTGCGTCAGCATGATGTCATCACTACGTCAGTGAGTCAACGTGGCTTTCCAGGTTAAATCTGATGTGTGGGGTCCACACGTCCGTGTCATAGTTAGTTAACAGAGTTAATTAGTTGTTAAACTAATCCTAAACTAAAAATTAGCAGGGTCGGGCCCCACATGTCACTGACCCACACGGGTCAAAGCTGGGTCAACAGGGGGGTTAGACCCGGTCAATCCCGCCGGCGTTTAGCCGCCGGCGAGGCCGAACGTGGCGGAGGGGCTCGGGATCGTCGCTCCGACGACTATTTGGGCGGCGGAGACCACGGGCGAGGAGCCAGCGCTCGTCCGCGTCATCTGGAGCACGTGGGAGAGGCGGGGACGGCCCGAGCTCGCCGGAGCGGAGCTCGGGGCAGCGGCTGGAGTTTGGTTGCATGCGGGCGCAGCGCTGCGGTGTATGGCAGGGGCTGCGGAGGGCCTCTACGGCCTCCTGGCGTCACCAGGAGCATGTTGACGCGTGCGGGAGCGGCTGGCTCGGGTTCTGGCCACCATGGTGCCATGGCTGGCGGCGAGGAGGTCTCGGGCGCGGCAGCTGAGCTAGCTAGGTGGGGCAAACCAGCACGGGGAGGTGGGAAAATGAAGTAGAGCTCAGGGGGAGACCCTAGACATCGTCAGCGAGCTCGGGGAGGGACGTATGCGAGCGGAACGGCGACAGCGATCTCGGGTGGCCGGAGTCGAAGAGGATGGCAATGGTGGCGCTCTAGGGCCTCCCGAGGCACGTGGCTTGGCGTCGACGACGAGGAAGATGGCGCGGAGCTGTTGAACTTGTCGGGGAGGCGAGGCCGTGGCGGTGGGCGCGGCAACGGCGTGCGGCGGCGACGGCAGCGCTCGGGCGTTAGCGGGAGAGGGCGACAGAGGCGGGGAGGAGGACTGGAGAGAGCGAGAGAGGCCTGGGGGGGTCACGTGGCGTCGTCCGAAGACACCGAGGCGTCGAGGTGGAGGGCAGGCAGGCAGGGAGGTGGCGTGGCGCCCATGCGCGCGGGTGGCGAGCGCGTGCCCCTCATCCTTCTGTCGTCGCCAGAAGGACGACGATTGGCGGTTGGGCCAGTCGGCTTGCTGGGCCGCCAGGTGAGCGCCAAGTAAGCCTCTTTCATTTACTCTATTTTGTTTTCTTTTCTATTTCTGTAATTTGTTTCGATTAGTTTTAAGAACTAAATCATATTATTTACTTCTGTCAATTTTTGTAGGAACTAGTTGGATTGCTCCAAAGCTCCTCAACAATTAATAGAATTTTTGGACATATATTATATATATAACAAATATATATCCAAAGCAAATAATTACTGGATTAATTCCAAATGGCCAAATAAATATTTATGAGCTCCTGAAAATATTGGTTTGATTTTTACCTCTGACCAATATTTTCAGAGAGTAACATGAACATTTTCTTGGACCTTTTTGGAGCAATTTTTATTTGGGTCATTCCCAGAAATGATTTCTGAGGGTTTCACAAATCCCCATTTCAAATTTAAATGAAATTTAAACATGATGCACACATGACTAGCTATTCTAGGTCATACCAGATCTAGGGATGTGACAGCTTAGGTGTCCCCTTGATTTATTGGGGACGGTAATGAGGCTCGTCCCGTCCGTCGCCGCTCGTCCTTGCTTCGACACGCACCCTGGCCAGCGATGCATGCGGCGCCATGTAGGCAGGCAGGCAGCTGAGGTGGCGCGATGGTAGGGTCTTCACGAAGATCTGCATACCGCCATGCAGGCACTTGCTGAGTTGGCCTGGAGGCTGCATGTTGCCACGCAGGTGCCTGCCCAGCTGGTTGGGCTGACAGCTGCATGCGAACGGCGGTGGAGACTTGGCTGGTGCGGGCCTGGCAGTGGTCCTGCTGGCATCCTCGGTGAGGGCCTTGCCGGGTGGCCCGGCAAGGGTCTTGCCGTGGCGCGCTGTCGTCCCCGGCAAGGATCTTGCCGGGGGTCTTGTGGCTCTCCTCGTCAAGGATCTTGCCGAGGACCGTTGTCTTTTAATCCTCATCTGATCTTGAATATTCCTTGTCTTCACAAAGATCTGCATGCTACCACGGAGGTGCCTCCCGAGCCCTAGCTCCAACGTGGTTGGTTGAGTTGGAACCCGTGGGCTCGAGGGTGGCTCACTCCGCTGGTGTGGGCGAGCCGCCCCGGCAAGGGTCTTGCCGGAGGAGCCTGCTTCGTCCTTCTGCTTCTTTGTGTTCTTGGCCTTGGCTGTCTTGTACTTCGGCATCTCTCCGGCTTCCCTCCCTTGCCCTGCTTCGTGTGGCTGCGGCGCGTGGCTCTGACTGCCCGTGCACAAGTAAAGGGGTCAAAAGGAGAGCCCCTACTTTTTTACACCGACAGGAGCCCCCGGGCCTGGGCCACACATAAGCGCGACACGTTGTTGGGCCAGGCCGAAAACGGTGCTCGGGCAGGCGGGGCGGATTTTCACCGCAGTAACTCTTCGTCCACTGCGCTTCCCCACGACCCGCGTTGAATGCGCGACGTGGGAAGGGGGCGTGCGTGACGTGGGTGGCATGCGTGGGGCGGTTTCCGCAGGCATGCGTCACATCACGATACAGGGGCGGCTCGCGCCTTCCCCATGAAGAGCGAGAGGCGTAAAGGCGCGGCCCGTTTACTGAATGGGGCTGGGTCACGGTCTTCAAGGTGTCCACACCCCACGATCACGGGGTGGGGAGAGGTCGCTTCACCCGTCCCCTCTGTTCTACACATTCGCCACGCGCCCTCCATGCGCTTGGGGTGGCAAGCGGTGGAGGCGGGCCGGGCCGTCGCTGGTTGGGGCAGCGGGTCTGTCTCGATTCCCTGCGCCTCTGGTGGTTGGATTGGCTGAGCGAGGCGGCCGAGCCCCGACCCCGCCCCTTTATAAGGACAGGGAAGGGGGGATGGCATCCCGCATTCTTCTATCTTCTATCTCCTCCTGCTTCTTCTTCTTCCTCTCATCCGCCATGGAGAAGGGGAACCCCGGTCCCTCGATGGTGGCGGTGAGGGTCGCTGCTCGACAGCGCGTCCCTCCTCCTGAGCCCATGGTGCCGGAGCCGGCCACGAGGGGAAGGGGGAGGGGCGAGGCCATTGGCGATGTCGTGGCAAGGTCGTGGTGCCCGGGGAAGAGGAGGACTGGGCGGGTGACGGCTTTGCCCCCGCCAATGATGCCTTTCCCGAAGGAGGGCCATGTTGGACACCAGCCTTGCGAATTCTTTATCAGGCTGCGCCGGCCTCCGCATCGCCGTCTTCGTCTTCCCACCCCGTTTGCTCGGGAGATGGAGGGTGACCCGCCCCAGACCCACAGGTTGCACATGAGGACCTGTGGGAATGGGCGCACGTGGAGGTAGGCCCTCTGCCGGGGAGGCCTCGCCAACCCTTCCCCCGGCAGAGGACCTGAGGTCACCGAGGGAACCGCTGGCATCCTCTTTCCCTCCATTGTGTCGTCCTGGTGACCGGTCGGCTCAGAGGAGGTCGATGGTGGCGCAAGGCGGGGCCCTCGTCTGGCGATATGAAGCAAGGCCGGTACCTGTGAAGAAGGCCCAGTGCCTATGAAGCTCGCCGCCCGTGACACTCTCATGTAATAATGAGTTGGGGCTGTACACGCCTGTCACATCCCTAGTCTGGTATGCACTTAGGCTAGCTAGATATGCTTGCATCATGTCTAAATTTATTGAAATTTGAAATGGGGATGAAGAAACCCTAGCACCAAATGAACTCAACTAGGGTCAAATTCAAATGTTTTCAATGAACCCAAAATGCCTTCAACAATGTTTGATAATTTTGGCAAGGCTTTGAGTCCAAACCAAAAATAGTGAACATTTTTGTAGAATATTTTGGATCATTGGATTAAATCATAAAGTATTTGAATTTGGGCATTTAAATGCTGTAATTATTCTAAATGCTCAGATTATTCTGAAATGATTTGAGGGCTGTTGGAAATAATTCAAAAGGTGCCCACAAATATTTTCAGGAGTTTTGGAAGTGATTTAGTATTTTTACTAAATCAAAACATAATAGCATAAATAGAAAACAGAAACAAATTAAACTAGAAAACAGAGAGAGAGTTACCTGGGCCGGCCTACCTGTTCTGGCATTGTAGCGGCCCAGCCCACCGAGGGCAGAGCCGTCTTCTTCCTCCTGCCAGTAGGCAGAGGGGAAGCGTGGCGCGCGCACGTGCGTTTTCGGCCACCTCCTGCTTCCCCGGCCCCTCCTGGCGACGCCACGACGACGCCCCGAAGCCCCTGTCTCCTCTCCCTCACTCGCTGCGCTCTCTCCCTCCCCTCTGCCCATTCTTCAGCAGCCGCCTGAGCGCCACCGAGCTCGCCGCTGCCGCCCGCCTGACCACCGTACCTCCCTCGCCTCTCGCTGTGCTAGGAAGCTCCGCTACTTCATCCTCGTCCCTCCTTGCTGAGCCACGCGACGAGGAGAGCCCCGAAGCGACGCCCGCAACAACATTTCCAACCACGGCCGGCCGAGATCGCCGCCGCCGTCTCGTCGCCCCAGGCCTTCCCCGAGCACGCTGACCTTCCCTACGTCTTCGCTGTGAGCTCACGGACCGAACCCCCCTCTCTTCCGCCTCGATTTCTCGCCGTAGTTATCGATTCATCGGATACAGAAACCCGCCGCCACCCGAGCTCATCGCCGGTGATGCTCCGGTGGCCTTTCAATCACAATGACCGACCCAACACACTCGCACATGCACGTAGTTGCCGCCCCGCTGCTCGTTTTGCTCACCCGCTTGCTCCAGCCGCAGCTGCCTTACACACCGAGCTCCGCTCGACGCCTCGAGCTCGATTCTGACGAGCTCAGGCCACCCCGGCTCCTCTTGTTCGCTCCACCAGTTGTGCCGCATCGCCAGCTTGCCATAGCTCCAAACCGCGCTCAAAACCATCGCCTGTAGCGTCGTCCCGAGGAACTCCGGCGATCCTCCGCCATTGGGTTTGGTCGCCGGCGTCCAACTCTGGTGGATGATGACGTGGTGCCATCATTAGCAGCTAACATCACTAATTAACTCCACTCTCTAGACACTGACAGTGGGCCCTAGTGCCTGCTAATTAGTTTTGTTAGGTTTAATTAATCATCGTTTAGTCGCCGTGTCAATGACAGGTAGGACCCCCACGTCAGGTTTGACCTAGACAGGGTCAGTTGACCTGCTGACGTCACACTGACGTCACGCTGACGCGGAAAATCATTTTCTAGATTAAAAACAATTCAGAAATTCCAGAAAATGCACAAAACTTCCAAAAATCATAGAAAATAATCTATAACTCAGATGGAAAACATTTATATATGAAAAATGATCAGAAAAATCCAATCTATCCATATGTACCATTTTCATGCATGTTAGAACAACTTATGGCTGCTGTTTAGGCCAAATCATATAAATGGCATTTAAACCCTCACATATGGAGTTTGAATTTGAACTTAGGGTTCAAACCAACTCCATTTAACACGTTGCTAGCTGCGTTAGCTCAATTCACAGCATATTGCCATGTCACATTCATGCATCACATTGTTGCATTGCATTGATTGTGTTTCCTCTCTGTTTGCCGGTGTTGTCCCCTCTCAGTAGACGTTGCTTCGACGATGCGATCGATGACACCGATGAAGATCTATACTATCTTCAGAAGTGTCAGGCAAGCAAAACCCCCTTGTTCATTCCGATACAATCCCACTCTCTCGCTCCTGCTCTCTTTTACTGCATTAGGACAACAACGTTTCATGTGTTACTTGCTGCGGTAGTTGAACCCCTTTCCTCTGCATGACCTGTCATTGTCACAGTAAATAGATGAAACCCACTAGCATGAGTAGGAGTTGTTTGAGCCCTGATGTGCCTACTCATTCATGCTTGTTTGTCATGCCTGCTATTGCTTAGAGTTGTGTCAGTTCTGATTCATCGGGAATGAATTGGAAGTGGTGAACATGTCCTACTGTGTGAGAGCTAAGGGTGTGAACACGATTTGGTAAAGGTAGCGGTGAGAGGCCATGTAGGAGTACATGGTGGGTTGTCTCATTGAAACCGTCCTCAGGAACTGAGTTCTGTGTTTGTGATCCATGAACAGTTACTACCACACATTGGGTTCCGGTAACTCGACCCCTCTCGACTTATTAATCAACTTGATCTCTGTCCAGGAGTTGCAACTAGTTTCTGGTGTTTGTAGGTAGTGTTAGTAGTCTACCAAGTGGCACCCGGTACAGGTGGGCTTGGGACAGACTAGGCACACATGGCCTGGTGTACCGAGTGGCAACCGGATGGTGGGCTCGGGAACCCTGCACACATCGTTTGGGGCCGTGAGCGACACCCCGGCCGGATCTACTTGCGGATGGAACCCGAATAGGCGATAAACCTGGACGAGAGACTTGTGTGGTTAGTCAGGTCGTGGCCGACTCCCTCGCCAGGCTTTCGCTTGAAGGTTGCCGAGGTACACGATCTGTACATGGTGGTAAGTGGCGAGAGCGTGTGTGACGGGTACACCCCTGCAGGGTTAATATGATCTATTCGAATAGCCGTGTCTGCGGTAAAGGACTTCTGGGTTTCCTATAACAGTTCATAGACAAGTGAAAGTGGATACTCTAAAATGCGCAAGATAAGCGTGAGTGCTATGGATGGCATTGTCATTGGGAGACGGGAGCGGATCCATAGTGGTGTATTGATATGGTGAATATGTGGACTCGTGTGCGCCACCTCAAAAGAGTTACTTGCAGTCGTAGTTTAGGATAGCCACCGAGTCAAAGCTGGCTTGCTACAGTTAAACTCCACCACCTCCTTTTGATACTGATGCATATGTAGATAGCTCTGATGTAAGTCTTGCTGGGTACATTTGTACTCACGTTTGCTTATTTTATGTTTTGCAGAGAGACGTCGGTCTCGCTAGTAGTTCCGTGTGGACTTCGACGTTTAGCTTGATATCTCAGCTACAATCTTGTGCCCTCGGCAGGGTCTTGTAGATAGTCAGGCTTCGCAGCCTTTTTCTTTTGTAGATGTCTGTACTCAGACATGTTAAGCTTCCGCATGTGCTTTGACTTGTATGCTCTGAATGTTGGGTCATGAGACCTATGTTTGTAATATCTCGCTCTTCAGAGCGTAATGAATAGATACTCTGAGTCGTAGAGTCTTGTTGTGATGCCATGTTGTATTTGCACATATCGAGCATATTGTGTGTATGATTGAAATGCTTGGTATGTGTGGGATCCGACAACCTAGTTGTTTATCCTTGGTAGCCTCTCTTATGGGGAAATGTAGTCTTGTGCTCCCATGAGCCATAGTAGTCCGCTACAGCCCGGTTCACCGGAGTCCTGCTAGCCCAGCACTACTGCTCCGGAACACTTGACTGGCCGTCATGTGATTCACTTCGTTCCTATGTCTGTCCCTTCGGGGAAATGTCACGCGGTGACATCCGGAGTCCTGCCTAGCCTGCTACAGCCCGGGTTCCCGGAGTCCTGTTAGCCCAGTGCTACAGCCTGGATTCACACGCTGCTGACCGACATGCTTGATGTTGATTCATGTATGCCTGTCCCCGTAAGTTAGTGCCACTTTGGGTTCACAACTAGTCATGTCGGCCCGGGCTCTCTGTCATATGGATGCTAGCGACACTATCATATACGTGAGCCAAAAGGCGCAAACGGTCCCGGGCCATGGTAAGGCGACACCCGTGGGAATACCGTGCGTGAGGCCGCAAAGTGATATGAGGTGTTACAGGCTAGATCGGTGTGACTTAGAATCGGGGTCCTGACAGCGCCCCGGAGTCTCAGGGGTGCCGGCCTTAGGCCCTGGGGCTCCCTCCCACGCCTAGTGGCAGCACTTAGCTCCGCGCTGGTGAGAAGAGTTGAAGACCAGAAGACTAGACTAGGTGCCAGACGGGGCCTTTTGCTTTGGATCTCTCTTTCTCAGTAGCTTTGCTTTCTGGATCTGGATTTGAGTTGAAGTTGAATTTTTGGTGATGCGCGCGGGGGGAGCCTTTTCTCGTTTGAGCAATTTATTGCCTTCTGGATCTCGCTTTCTCCGGGACTCATGTCCATCGCCTTCCCCTCATGAGCTCCTCGCGAGCGGGACTGAGCGAAGCACGCGCACGCTAGCACTACAACTGGTGCTCACCCCTCGTGGGACCCCTTCTAACGGGGCGATGGGCTCCGCAGGATTCTCAGAAACTCGACGCGTCGCGACCCAGCTCAAAGCTGGCACTGACTAAGTTAAACCACGACAGAGAACTCGCACCCGGATTCATGAGCTCACGAGGACACGAACTCGCATTGCATAGGAAAGTAAAAACTGAAGTTTGCTTACATGAGGGGCTCCCCCTCTCAAAATGCTCTCACAAGTTTTTCAAGGGCCACGCCCGAGTTTGTGCGCAGGGTGAAATTGTAGGAGAACAAGGGATCAGCCAGAAATGTCGCTCGCTGCGTCCCCCGTGGATGTGTCACTCGCGTCGTCATCGTCTTCATCGGCATCGTCGCCGCCATCGGCGACGCCCCCGTCGCCGTCGTCAACCACGTCGCCTTCGTCTGCGATGACCACCACCGCGTCGTCCTCAGAAGTGAAGGGCCTGACCAACGCGTCAACATTGTCCTCAACCCAACGCGCTAGGTCGCCCCGGACGGCCGTGGGTACGGGGGCGATGGCGGCATCAAAATCAAAGTTAGGGTCGGCATTCAGGAGGTGGCTTAAGACGCTGGAGAAAGCGCGCTTGAGCAGGCCACGGCCCCTTTCCTCCACAAGCTGGCGAGCTCTGGCAGATCGAGCCTCCAGGCGCGTCACCACCTCGGTGAAGAAGGTCAGGTGGCTGGCATAATCATTAGAGTGAGGGGCCGGCGCCTCCACGTTGCAAATATGGCCCAGGGCGATATTGGCCCTGTTCCGGAGATCCTGAAGCATAGGGGTATGTTCGCGCTCCAGTGTGCGTTGTCGAAGCACTTCTTCCGTGTTCTGCCTCGCGACGGCCTCAGCGTCATCAACCCGCCTCCGGAGGGAATGCAGCTCGGCGCGGGCGGAGGCCAGGTCCGCCTGCGCTGTGACCAGGGCGGCGGCCATGGCTTTCGCACGCCTCTCGGCGTCGCCCAACCTGGGCCTAAGGGCAGCGGCCCTGCCCTCATCCTCCACGCCCGCAAGCTTCAGCTTCATGTCGTACCTACCCTCAAGATCTGCGCGAACCTCGGCCACCCGGCGAGCAACCTCCTCCTCAACTCTGGCCTCGCGAGCCCCGACGACATCTTCCGCTTGGGCAACTTGACGCTCCCTCGTCCCCAGTCGGTCGAGCCCGAGGCTGTGCTCCACGGCCTCCAGGGTCAGCGCCTCCTCGTGCTTCCGGATCTCCTCTTCCTCTGCGGGCGTCCCCCTCAGCGACGCCAGAGCAGCCCTACGTGCCTCCACCTGCTGCTCAAGAGACGTGCTTCAGGCCTGCAGCTCCCACGCGCGCTTCTCTGCAGCCTCGCGACGGCGGTCAGCCTTGCGAGCCTCTTCCAGAGCTCGCGAGCGGGCTTCATGGGCAACCTTGAGGGACGCCTCAGCTTTCGCGTTCTCATGGTCGCGCTGGTAGCGACCGAAGTTGATGGCCACCTTCAGCTTGCGCCGCTCCTCCACCAACCGGAGACCCTCAGCCTCAAGGCGCGAGTCGACACCCGTGAGCTCTTCACCGAGTCGGCTCATCGCGCCCATCGCCTCCTGAAAGAGCTCGTGCTGAACCACGCTTCGCCTGCGCTCGAGCTTGAACGCTCGGCCCACCTCGTCCTCCACCTTGGGGGCTGCGGGCGGGGCGCCAAGCGGCACACCACCCCCCGGTAGCCAGCTAGGGGCTGGCACTCCACCTGACGTCAACTCATCCTCGCAAGGAGCCCGAGCCGATCGGGGCTCGCTGCTTGAAGAGGAACCGAAGATAGAAGCCAACCAGCTGCTTCCCATGAGCGAAGGAGGAGTCTTAGGCATGCCCGCCAATCTCCACACCAGGCCATGGGGGAGGGATGGCCAAGTTGCGGGCTCGGTACACCGTGAAGGTAGAGGCGCTCCCCCAACCGACCCCTCTCCAGGGGCGGCAGGCGGGCCAGGAACGCTCAAGGCCGATGATGAAGTTGGAGAAGGAGGAGGCTGCTTCTCGGGAGTCGCAACAGCTTCTGCGGGAGGAGCCCTGGAGGACCAACGTCAGAATAAGGAGACTGCAGGGAGGAAGCCATGACAATAAGAAACTTACACGTCAATGGCGATGTACTTTCGCCGCTTCAACGGCCCGAAGATATTGCTGCCGCCAGGGGATCCTTTCCTCTTACGGAGCTCCTCGAAGTCCACAAAAAGACGACCAAAGCGCTGGACGTGATGACCGGTGCGCAGCGGGGCCGGAGAAGAGCTCGGAAGGATATCTTCAGGGGTGCCCGGTTGCGGTAAACAGCCGGGCCCCGCTTCACCACGACCTCCCGAGGCTACTGGAGCCTTGGCCTCGGGAGTCGCATGCGGCGTCTCCTCAGCAACCGACACCTCAGGAGGGGGGTGGCAGGCTCCTGAGGACGATGCCCCAGGATCCCACTCATCACTTGCTCCTCAGCACTCGAGCCACCGGCCTCAGCCAGAGCTCGCCCACCTGCACCGTCGCTTGGGGCGAGCTCACCACCAAGGGCAAGGAAGGGAACCACAACGATGGGGTTCTCGCGACGCCCCTCCAGGCCGATCAGCCGCGCCCCCCACTCGTCGAAGGAAGGCATGCTCGCTGCAAACTCATCCTTGTTCTTGCAGCGATACAGCAAGCAATTCTTCCCAGGCAGTTCGGCCGGCAAAGGGACACCCGTCAGGACCTTGAGCACTATCTGTCGCGTCCCGAGAAGGAGCCCAAACTCCTGAAACCTCATGTGGTCCTGGCTGTGAAGCAAGGTCCACATTGGTCGAGAATGGCGCTGAAGCGGAACAACCCGGCCCTTGACGAATTCCTTCACCACCATCGGCGCGGTCACGCCGCGATCCTTCAGCAACCTCAACCTGAGCCAGGCATGGGCAAGGCCGGGGCTCATGAGCCGCTGATGGCTCTAGCCGGGGTTAGGAACAGCAGGCCCTGACAGAGCCTGAAGCAGAGGACTGAGCACGCCGGCATCGACGAACACCCATCATGTCCGAAATTCGCTCGAGGATGGAGGAAGATCGAAGTCGATCCCCTCGCCCACCGTCGCAGCCACGGCGTAGAAGCTCACGCATCCCGAGCCTTGTTGGGGGTCGGTCAGATGCGATGAGAAGAAATGGCGAAGGAGGGCCACGAAAGGGGCTATGCCAGCCATGGCCTCGCACACGAAGGCGAAGACGGCGAGAAGAGTCACAGACTGAGGATCTAGATGCAATTTGTGGATCTGGTAATGCTCAAGCACCGCGTTGAAGAAGGTGGAGAAGGGAGGAATCAGGCCAGCCCAGAGGGCATCTATGAAGATTGGGACTTCAGTGGCCGCCTGAGCCATGCGGGTGCGGGACGCGGGCCAAGCCACCGTCTCCCCCACTCGTTGAAGCCGGAGGCAAGCATCGGGTGCACCTTGTCCATGGCCTCGTCGTTGAGCACCCGAGACCGGCCGAGCGCTGGCGGAAAGGACGGAGGCGCAGCTGGCAGAGGCAGAGGCCCCTTCCCCTTTTCAGCTTGTTTCGGCGCCATGGCGATGGAGCAGGCGGAGCGCAACTCAGATTGGAGAAGAGGAACAGAGTCTCAAGGAAGCAGGGGGATTGGGGAAGCAAGGCGCAAGCGATGGGGAATAAGTGTGTAGGCCGCGGGGGCCGCACAGCTAGGCGGATTCAAAGGCAGCATGGGGAAGTGGAGACGCCCACATCCAATCAACCGCCACGCGTCAACCGAGGCCGCAAGATTTTGGGGCCCGCCATGCTCCGAACTTGACCCTAAGCTTCGGCGCGAAGCCAAACCCGAGCGCACCTTGAGCCCGGGGGCTACTGTCGGCGTTCTAGGAACGGGGGTCCCCAGACTTGCCTGCCTACGGCCCACAGCGTGACTAAGCTAGCAGGCCGTACGGCCCATCTTCATCAACAAGGCATCCAAGACACTCGCGAGGGTCCAAGCTTCGCGAGGCGGATGACGTAAGACATCCTCTAGAGTAGCCTAACCAGGCAGGCCCGCGAGGAGTGGAGATATCAAGGCAGGGCAAAACCTCACGAGGCTCTCGTGATGTGAGCCATGACGAACGGCACCAGGCGGGCACCAGCGCGTGCAGCATCCTTATTTCCTCTTTGGTGCTAAGGAGGCCAGCGCGGGCGAAGAGTACCGAGGCATCAGGCAAAGGTTGCTATATTGGTGCAACAAAACCAAGACCAGGAGGACGGCAAGACGGAGGTTGTCGTGGAGCCCAAGACAGCGTAACCACCAGAGCTTTTCGCAGGCGAAGACTATTTTTGTCAGGATAGCTTGTACTAGCTGTCTCCCTTCAAATTCGCCCGCCATTGTTGGCTCCCTTCCCGCTCGATATTTGGGAAGAGGACCAGGGCCTCTATAAATAGGTCTAGCCACCACAGTAGTAGGCATCAATTCCTCACCCACACAAGTTCGAAAAGCACAAGAGCACCTCAACCTCAGGAGGCTGTTCTTCCTTTGTACTATTCATCATCAGCCCAAGAGGCAATCCACCACCACCACACTCGAGTAGGGTATTACACCACAACGGTGGCCCGAACCAGTATAAACCTTGTGTCTCTCTGTGTTGCGAGTTCATCGAGTTCGTCCGCGAGATCTTTGCGAGCTAGGGCGTAGATCGGTAGGAGGGAAAGACTCCGCGCGCACCCCAGTGTTCAAACCTCAAGGGTTTGCCGGAGCCCCACATCCGACAGAATCCTCCTCTGAAGAGCTATCTGTAACCAGCAAGATATCTGCTTCAGCAGGTAGCATTGTTTGCTCTGAAGACCTTGTTTTCACTCCAGATTTCTCCATCACCAATTCAAATGGCTGATGCATAGGAAGAGCAGTTGAATATACAAACATTGTCGACAAATGCAATGAGAAATACAAAAAAAGGACAGCATGATATAATTCAAATATATGACGCTTGGCTAAACAGGATGGCATTTCATAATTCACATATACAATGCCTTGCAACAAGATAGCATTGCATAATTCACATATATAATGTCTCGCAACAAGATGCCATCGCATAATTAAAATATATGGTAATTAGACACTAAACAGGTGGCATTCACACAAAGCATGTCTAAACTAAGCAAATGACATAGCAATGCAAGATACCATACGCACGATATGAACAACATAACCCTGCCAAGTTAGAGCATGCACCTCGGGGGGGGGGGATAAGACTGGTCATCTGTCTCTGAATCCTCCTCTGAGGAGCTATCTGTAACCAGCAAGACATGCGCTTCGTCAGATAGCATTGTCTGCTCTAAACACCTTGTTTCCACTTCAGATTTTTCCATGACCGTGCTGAATGGCTGATGCACATGAAGAGTAATTGAATGTACTAAAATTGTTGACAAATTTAACACGTAATAAAAAAATGGTGGCATGATATAATTCACATATAAGATGGCTGGCTAACCAGGGTGGCATTGCAAAATCCACATATATGATGCCTGGCTAAACAAGATGGCATTTCATGATTCACATATACGATAAAGAAACTAAACGGATGGCATTGACACAAAGCATGTCTAAACCAAGCAGATGACATATTTGATGTATACAGTAAGCAATGCAAGGCACCATATGCATGATATTATCAACATCAGCATGCCAAGTTAGAGCGAAGACCTCAGGGGGAAATAGGAGTGGTGTTCTCCTTCTGAGTCCCCCTCAGAACAGTTATCTTCCTCTTGATTACGATCCGAAATGGGTGGAGGGGGGCTGCCTTTGCGCCCACCATGGAGCGACGTCTGCATGAAATTTTATTGCCACGCAAGGCTCGTCTCTTTTGCTCTACATGTTCAGTTCCATTGTGTACAATAACTGACAGGCATAGGAATAAAACATAGTGAGATTATGTAAGGAGTGCATGCACAAATCCAGAGTGATGATAGCAAACTGTGGATAGACCCAAAACCAATGATGGCAGGCAGATAATAGCTTTAGTTAAAAAATACAGATAATGGCTCCTTTAATGTTTGTTTACACCCAACATGAAACTCATAGTAGACACCCGAGATTAACCAGATAGTAGACATATAGTACTGATTGCTGCCCCAATATGTACCCCACAACCATTTAAAAACTCAAGTTTCAGCATTAGTTAGGACCTGACTCGGAGTCTAATAGGTGAACACGATGATAAAGTAGCATGTCATCATATTAAGCGATGCATAACGTAAGCAGACACGAAAGAGTGCAACCACTCTTGCGGACCTGTGTAGTCCTCAAGGTCATCTGCTCAGTTGATGATGGTAATGCAGTTGTCGTGGCTGCCGGCGGCGGGGAAGAAGATATGAGGCGGCGAAAGACAGTCCGGAGAGCGGATCGCTGCTGTGGTGGACCCTTCCATCATTGGAGCAGCTGAGCTGGGGTGGAACACGGTGCAGCAGGAGCAGCACAAACCACACAAGGTTTTCTTTGACACATATCTATAAGAGAAGTAATTGTGTAAGGGCTTGTTTGAATTTGAGGATTCTAACAATGCAGGGATAGGATATAGATAGGAATTGGATAGGAATGCACGTGCAAAACAGAGAATTTGAAAACATAGGATTTCTGCCAATTTGGGTGTTTGATTCACAAGAATTGGAAGATCACAGGATGCAAAGAAGCATGGTGAGATTAAGTCAAACCACAAGTGTACAACCTCTTTGGCGAAGCCATGTCGATCTCAGCGTGATTGGGTTGGTCGGTGAGGATGCTCCGGCTGACTTGGCTATCGGAGGAGGGAAGAAGATCTTAGGCGTCTGGAGATGGAGCCCAGGGTACTGCTCCGCTGTGATGGAGGGTTTCGTCGTTGGAGCAGCTCCGCTGAGTTGTATGACGCTGAGGCTGAAGCAGGACAAGAGAGACAACGTTAACCTGAGTGGAATTCTAATAGCATTTCCAATAGATGACGTAAAATACATAACCACAAAGTGCTAGATGTAAAATACATTAGCCGCTCATCTCTGAACTTAACTGTCGAAACTGAATTTAACTTTCGAAACTGAACTTAACTGTCGAAACTGAATTTTAAGTCGAAACTGAACGCACTAGTAGCAGAAAAGCAGTAGCAGCAGCAGCAGCGTGTGCAAGAGCCAGCTGGTCATGTAGCAGCATCGGGTGAGGTTACCCTGAGCCGCCAGCCACCACCGGCTAAGCAGCCACCCCCCGCCGCCTCCGGCCGGCGGTGCGCCGCCCCGCCCGCCCCAAAACCACTCCCCATCGCCGGTCCGCCACCGCCCCGGCCATCCCTCTAGGCCCCCCGTGCCGAGCTTTTTCTCCGGTGATTCCCATGCCACTGCCCCACCACTTCCGGCAACCACCGCCCCCACCCTGAACTCTAAGATAGATACTGGGGTACCACTCCGGCGAGCCTCCCTCCCTGCTGCGACTGAAGTGTAGCTAAATCGGAGCAGCATCGCAAGCAAGAGCAACAGCGAGAGAAGCAGTGCAAGCAAGAGCAAGAGCAATAGCAAGACCAGACCAAGCGGGGGACTAAGGGCAAGGGCAGAGCAGTAGCGCGAGCGAGAGCTAATGTAGCAGCAGCTCCTACTGATGTGGACGTCCCTGCTGAGGGAGCGATGCCGTGGAGGAAATGGCCAGCGACGCCGCCGTGGATGGAGCCTCGCCGTTTCGGCTCAGGACCGAGCGCCGGCAGCACTGTGAGATCGAATCAAGAAGAAAATGCGGCGATTAGTGTACAATCTCTTTGGTGGCGCCGATTAGGCCTCAGCTTCATCCGAGGAAACGGTGATGATGATGCTCTTTCGGTGGTGCAGGTGAAGACGACGGTGTGGGAATGGAGGTGGCATGAAAGACGAGGGGAACGTCGAGGCAGCTCCTTGGAGGTGGAGGACGGGGTGGCTGAACCAGCAGGACGACGAGATCGACGACGGATCCTCATCCGGTGCGGTGGATGAGGGACGTCGAGGTGTTGCTGTGGACGACGTCGTCGGGGAAGAGGCTCCGGCTGGGTGGCGGACGGAGGAGGGTGTGGGGCTTTGCGGGTTTTTGCGGCCTCGGTGTATTAATGGGTGGGCGGATGGGATGGGAGTGGGGAACCATGGTTTATGGGCGCGCTTGTCTGGAATGTGGGGTCAGTTACGAAAGTACCCCCACCGATTTGAGCTAGGCGGTTCTTTCGGTTCAGGGGTATCACGGGCATGCCGCGTGTCGGGATTTCACAGGAGGTGGGAGTTTTCGCGCGCGTTGTAATTTTGGAATAGCAAGGTGCGGGTTGAGATGGAGGGAGTTGTCGGAGCAAAATGAGACAAAGATATATCTTAAATATTTCAGGAAAACAATGTGTGGGTTGAAATTTCCGGACAAGCCTAACATGTACTCTACCAAATCAATTCGCACTTCCATCGACGAAAAGACAAAAAGAAATCAATTCGCAGCACACAAGAGAGTCTAGTCCCGTGTACAGTACCAAATCAATTTGCAGTACAAATGCCATTCAAAACAATGAATTCATGTTATGTTCAATTAAAATATTTTGCTACGTGTACAATGCATGAATGTTATAGTGCATTCCAAACGTATATACTACCGCTTCAATATGAACTAAATTTGAATTCATTTCTCTATTTGAATAAGATGTACAATAATGATTGTTGTGAAGTCAAACCATTTGAATTCGTTTCTCTATTTTAATAAGATCTGCAATCATCATTATTGTCATGTTAAACCATCATTTGTGTATTATCTTCACAGCACACCACATGATTACTCTCGAGTTAGATATGAACTATGTGTACTATATGAACTCGAACTCGATTTTTTGAATCCACTTTATGTTGTTTTCAAATCATAGTACATTTCAAGCTCTAGCTAGATCTTCATAATCTAAACCATGTCCAATATGTATAATGTGTTTATCACATAATGTATGGTGCCCCACCCCCTACGCCTGAGTATTTAGATGTGAGTTGCAAACACCACACATTACCACAAATTCAAATAAAAGGTGAGATTGTTTGATATATAGTATTGTTTAGATTGTTCGATATTTAGTTGTAAGCTGCAAACGCCACACATTATCACAAATTCAAATAAAATGTGAGATTGTTCGATGTATAGTATGGTTTAGATTGTTCAACATTTAGCTGTGAGTTGCAAACGCCATGCATTATCACATTATGGTATAACATGTGCAAAACCACAGCACGCGTATCACCACTATATTCATGCATGCATATATGTTTATAACACTATGATCTCCTATTCAAATATATGAATCCACTTTCATATCAAATTATGATCTTTGTTAGTCTCTTACACCCACACAATCCTCTAACCTTTGTAGCTAGCACTAACTTTCCCTCGTGCACGCACGCGCCCTTCTCGCCCTCCCCCTCCCTCAGCATTCTATCCGTCGCACACATTCACTTTTTTCTTTAAGTCGTTCTCCCACAGTCTCCACAACTCCTTTCCGACACACACTGATCGATAAACCTCCCCAGCGATGTCTGCCTACAACATACACACACACCTTCCATCTCCTCCTTTCTGTGTCCATGCCTCGTGTCTCTCATACGGTCCCACACACGTGTAAACTCTCGCCCCTGTTTTCATCGATCTCAACCGCACACTCCTCCCCTTATCTAGCTAGTAGCTCAGCCTCTCGCACCACCTCCTATAGCTCCATTCTATCTGTCTATCCATCTCGCTGGGCCTTATTTGCCTCGAACAAATGGATGTACACCGACCGATCTCCTGCTATACATATAGCTAGCTAGGTCCTTATAACTCGTTTTTTCCCACGCGTCGATAGATCTACCTCATTAGTTATGTCTCTCCCTTCCTCCGACAAACAACAATTGATCTACCGATCTAGTTAGGTTTGCTTACCAAACACACGGGTTCCCCTTCATCATCCATGCATGCGTCCTGACAAATCCATCACGCACAGGCACACACAGAAACACACCGCCACTCTTAATGATAATATTGCAGTTCTACCCTCAGTTTGTCTAGTAGGCCTCTCCCACCATCTTCGAGAAGCAACTCCATCACCAGTCCAGCACTCTACCCCACTCCCTCTCTCTCTGTCCTCTCTATCTCTCTCTCTCTCTCTCTCTGTCCCAACCTATTTCCTGTCCTTCAGTTATGTATGGATGTCAACCACTCTCCCTCAATACATAGCTGGGTCTCTCCTTCTCAACACATATACGAGTCGTGCTACCTCTCTAGTTAGGCCTCTGCCTCCCCCCTCTCCCCCCACCCACCGATACATCGAGTGCTCTAGTCATGTCTCCCTGCCACACACAAACTTGCCATGTGCCCTCTGACGTTCCGGTAGGCCAGTCGCCCTATATCTTTGACTTGCACACTCACAATTTAGATGGCTCTCTTCATCGATCTGGCACCCAGCCACTCGATCCTATCTTTGACTCTATCGAGATATATGACCCTCCCTCTCTTCTCGTGGATCGCCCCCTCTATATATGATATGGATAGGCCTCTATTTCACACACATTGAATGCAAAATTTTGTTTGAGATGTCATCGACACATATTCCCACAGATACATTCACAAAATCACCCCCCAAACAAAGAACAATCACGAACGCACACGCCATCTTTCTAGGTTTGTATCTCTCTCACACACCCACGTAGGTGCGGGACGTGCACGAAGAGAAGAGGTGCACGCACGGCACACGTACTCCCGTCTCTTTCCCAGCCACACCCGCGCGGGTACACAGTGGAGCTCATTTCTGTATGAAAAGGCAACCCACAAAGTAATTCGACATGTGTACTGGTTGTCCAGTTGATGGAGGATCGGCTACCATGGGTGGACAAAAAAATTGCGACTTGACGCGTTATATTAAAAAAGAGGCAAACAATGTGGGGCCTACCTTAGGGACAAGGTTCTATACACTCGATATGCTCTGTACGTATTACTTTTGATGTGTCCCGTCAACTCGCAGAACGAGGAGAAGCTTGCTTACTACGTCGTCTCCCCCGCCCACGGGTGTGGTGGCTCGCAGGACGAGGTGAAGCTTTCTTACTACTACTCATGTGTCAAATTTTGACTATAGATTGAACTAACAAAACGTTCATGCATGTTACCAAAAATTATATCATTGAAAACTATGTTGAAATACGAATCCAACGATATAATTTTTGTTGACATGCATTAACATTTTGTTAGCTAAATATTTTGTAAAAATTTGTCACGAACTACAAAGGTGACCTATAAACCAGGACGGAGGTAGTAGTACTACGCCTTATGCCCGCTCCCTCGCCCACGCGCGCGATGGCTCGCAAGACGATGATAAAATTTTTACTACTCCCTCCGTTTACTCCACGTCGCTACCTTGGTGTCAGAACCCCGATTCCAAGTCACATCGATCTAGCCGGTAACACCTCATATCACTTTGCGGCCTCACGCACGGTATTCCCACGGGTGTCGCCTTACCATGGCCCGGGACCGTTTGCGTCTTTTAGCTCACGTATATGATAGTGTCGCTAGCATCCATATGACAGAGAACCCGGGCCGACATGACTAGTCGTGAACCCAAAGTGGCACTAACTTACGGGGACAGGCATACATGAATCAACATCGAGCATGTCGGTCAGCAGCGTGCGAATCCGGGCTGTAGCACTGGGCTAACAGGACTCCGGGAACCCGGACTGTAGCAGGCTAGGCAGGACTCCGGATGTCACCGCGTGACATTTCCCCGAAGGGACAGACACAGGAACGAAGTGAATCACATGCCGGCCAGTCAAGTGTTCCGGAGCAGTAGTGCTGGGCTAGCAGGACTCCGGTGAACCGGGCTGTAGCGGACTACTATGGCTCATGGAAGCACAAGACTACATTTCCCCATAAGAGAGGCTACCAAGGATAAACAACTAGGTTGTCGGATCCCACACATACCAAGCATTTCAATCATACACACAATATGCTCGATATGTGCAAATACAACATGGCATCACAACAAGACTCTACGACTCAGAGTATTTATTCATTAGGCTCCGAAGAGCTAGATATTACAAACATGGGTCTCATGACCCAACATTCAGAGCATACAAGTCAAAACACATGCGGAAGCTTAACATGTCTGAGTACAGACATCTATAAATGAAAAAGGCTGAGAAGCCTGACTATCTACCAGATCCTGCCGAGGGCACAAGATCGTAGCTGAGGTAACAAGCTAAACGTCGAAGTCCACACGGAACGACTAGCGAGACTGACGTCTCTCTGCAAAACATAAAATAAGCAAACGTGAGTACAAATGTACCCAGCAAGACTTACATCAGGACTATCTATATATGCATCGGTATCAACAAAGGGGGTGGTGGAGTTTAACTGCAGCAAGCCAGCTTTGACTCGGTGGCTATCCTGAACTATGACTGCAAGTAACTCTTTTGAGGTGGCGCACACGAGTCCACATATTCACCATATCAATACACCACTATGGATCCGCTCCCGTCTCCCTACGAGAACGCCATCCATAGCACTCACGCTTATCTTGCGCATTTTAGAGTATCCACTTTCACTTGTCTATGAACTGTACAGGCGACCCAGAAGTCCTTTACCGTGGACACGGCTATCCGAATAGATCATATTAACCCTGCAAGGGTGTACTTCGTCACACACGCTCTCGCCACTTACCACCATGTACACCTCGTGTACCTCGGCAACCTTCAAGCGGAAGCCTGGCGAGGGAGTCGGCCACGACCTGACTAACCACATAAGTCTCTCGTCCAGGTTTATCGCCTATTCGGGTTCCATCCGCAAGGAGATCCGGCCGGGGTGTCGCTCACGGCCCCAAACGATGTGAACAGGGTTCCCAAGCCCACCTCGACGGATGGATCTACGCTTGGTACACCGTGCCACGGTGCCTAGTCTGTCCCAAGCCCACCTGTACCGGGTACCACTTGGTAGACTACTAACACTACCTACAAACACCAGAAACTAGTTGCAACTCCTGGACAGAGATCATGTTGATTAATAAGTCGAGAGGGGCACTTAAGCATTCCAATGTGTGGTTGTAACTGTTCATGGATCACAAACACAGAACTCAGTTCCTGAGGACGGTTTCAATGAGACAACCCACCATGTACTCCTACATGGCCTCTCACCGCTACCTTTACCAAATCGTGTTCACACACTTAGCTCTCAACAGTAGGACATGTTCACCACATTCCAATTCATTCCCGATGAATCAGACCTGACACAACTCTAAGCAATAGCAGGCATGACAAACAAGCATGAATGAGTAGGCACATCAGGGCTCAAACAACTCCTACTCATGCTAGTGGGTTTCATCTATTTACTGTGGCAATGACAGGTCATGCAGAGGATAAAGGGGTTCAGCTACCGCAGCAAGTAACAGATAGATCGTTGTTGTCCTAATGCAGTAAAAGAGAGCAGGAGCGAGAGAGTGGGATTGTATCGGAATGAACAAGGGGTTTTTGCTTGCCTGGCACTTCTGAAGATAGCATTGAGTCTTCAGTAGTGTCAACGATCACAACGCCGGAACATCGTCTACCGAGAGGGGACAAATACCGGCAACAGAGAAGAAATACAATCAATGCAATGCACAATATGATGCATGATCATGACATGGCAATATGCTGTGGTTTGGGCTAATGCAACTAGCAGCAAGTTAAATGGAGTTGGCTTGAATCGAAGATTCAAATTCAAACTCCATATGTGATTTCTTAAATGCCATTTAATTGAATTGTCCTAAACAGTAGTCATAAGTTGTTCTAACATGCATGGAAATGGTACAGATGGATAGATTGGATTTTTCTGATCATTTTTCATATATAAATGTTTTCCATCTGAGTTATAGATTATTTTCTATGATTTTTAGAAGTTTATAGGATTTTCTGGAATTCCTGAATTATTTTAAATCCAGAAAAAGATTAACTGCGTCAGCACTATGTCAGGATGACGTCAGCAAGTCAACAGCGGCTGGTCCAGGTCAAACCTAACCAGTGGGTCCCGCGTGTCAGTCTCTCAGTGCCTAATTAAGTTTAGGTTTAAACTAAACTAACTTTTAACAGGGGCTGGCCCCACATGGCAGTGGCTAGGATTAGATTAGCAAGGTCATTAGTCTAATCAACTTGTGGTTAGGCCGGAGTTTAGTCGGCGGCGACAGCACGCACGGCGGAGGCTCACCGGAATTCCTCCTCCGGCGGCCTAAAGCGCGGTGGAGGGCATCTACGCGTTGCTCGTGCTCGTCCGCATCGAGCAGTGCAAGCAACAGTGGCTAGGGCGGCCTGTAGCGATGGCAATGGCGACAAGTGCGGTGGCCGGAGCTCGGTGGTGCACGAGCGCAGGGCACGGCTCGCCCTCGAGGGAACGAGGTAGCTAGGCCGCATCTAGGGGGCCCTAGGAGCACGGTGGGCAACACAGATGGGCGTGGTAAGCTCAGAGGTGAGCAGGAGGTCGGCCATGGCGGACGACGGCCTCGGGAGCTGGTGGGGCGGCGGCTAGAGGAAGCTAGCGAGAGGGGAAGGTGAGGGGAAAAGCTCAGGGGCTCACGGTGATGTCAGTAGTGTGGTCGGTGGGCTCGGGGACGCGGAGACGGTGGCAAATCGATGGCGGCGATCCTCGGTGGCCGAGGAGGGGAACGGCGGAGCTGGCGGCATCCAGGGCTTCCGGCGCCTTCCTTCTTGGTGAGGGAGGAAGAGGGGAACGAGGCGGGGCTTCCTGGCGCTTCAGCGAGGCGAGGGGAGCACGGTGGTCATGGCTACGGCGAGCGGCGCTCTCAGGTGCGTTCGGTGACGAGAGGAAGGGAGAGCAGAGGAGGAGGAGGGGTCCAGAGAGAGTGAGAGGGTCAGGGTGTGCGTGGCGTCGCGGGAGGCGCCCAGGGCAACGAGGGGGCAGCCAGGCAGAGTGGAGGTGGCGCGCGCGTGCGGCGAGCACACGCCCTCCTGCCTACTGGCAGGAGGTTGAAGACGGTGCGGCGGCTGGGCTGGGCCAGCTACAGTGCTGGGCCAGGTGGGCTGTCAAGGAGGTAAGCCCGGGTGGGGTTTCTCCCTCTCTCCTTTTCTAATTCTGTTTTCTGTTTTCTATTTTCTGCAATTGTTTTGGCTTTATTAAAATGCCAGAGCATTTCCAAAAATCCTGATAATATTTGTGGGCACTGTTGAAATTATTCCCAACAGCCCTCAACTAGTTTCAGAATTATTAGAGCATTTAAAATATTTATAGGATTTAAATGCCCCAATTCAAATACAATATGAGTTAATTCAAAAATCCAAAAATGACCTAGAATTATGCTTATCATTTTGGCAGAGGTTTTTACCTTTATCAGAAATGATGAACATTTCCATAGGCATTTTGGGATCATTGAAAATATTTCATTGTGATCCTAGTTGGATTTCATTTGGTGCTAGGGTTTGAACATCCCCATTTCAAGTTTAGGCAAAATTTAAACATGATGCACACATGAATCTAGCCTAGTGCATTGCCAGGAGCTAGGGATGTGACAACTGGTTAGAGAGATTATCATATTGTTTGGAATATATGTCCTTAGATTTCAATATGAACTACTAGTACATACTCCAAACACTGATGTATATAGACGTATTTTAGAGTGTAGATTCACTCATTTTGCAATGTATGTAGTTCATATTGAAACGGACGTAATTGTACGCACTCTCCCTCGCCCCTCGCCCCTCGACCCTCGCCCACGTGGTGGATTGTAACACCCCGGATGTAACTTTTCATATTTGTAACTCCAACTTTTGCCATTTTCGGCTATGTGTTATGATATTCCCTCCGTGGTTGGGTTTTGTCTTTCGTTTTGCATTTTGTTCATGTCATGCATCTCATATCATGTCATCATGTGCATCTCATTTGCATACGTGTTCGTCTCAAGCATCCGAGCATTTTCCCCGTTGTCCGTTTTGCAATCCGACACTCCCACATGCACCGGCGCACCCCCTGTTGTCTCTTTTCGTGAGCGGGTGTTAAACGTTCGCAGAATGGACCGAGTCTTGCCAAGTGTCCTTGGTATACCACCGGTAGACCACCTGTCAAGTTTCGTTCCATTCGGAGGTCGTTTGATGCTCCAACGGTTAACCGGGTAACCGCAAAGGTCTTTTGTGTGTTGCAGCAAAACTCCCTCCAAACAGCCCAATAACCCATCTAAGTCACCTCCATGCTCCATGCTCTTCCGCCGCCGCGCCCGACCAACGGGACGCCGCCACATGGCACCCTGGCCTCCACCACGCCGCCGGCCCGCCGAAGCCCATCGCCGGCACCCGCGGCCCGTACGTCGCCCCTGCTGCTCGCGCCTCCCGCAGTTTCCCCCGCCGCCCGGGCGCCGCGCGCCGCCGCCCGCCGGTCCGTCCTCCGCTCGCCGTCCCACGCCCGCGGCCGCGCCGGTCGACGTCGTCCCCGCCGGCGCCAGATCCGGCGAGGGGCCGGCCGGATCCGGCGTCCCCGCGCCTCCCCCAAGCTCCTCCGGCCGCCGCTGTCTCCCTCTCCCTCCAGTTCCGGCGACGAACCCGGCGGTCCTCGGTTCGCGTGCACGAGGTTGACTTTCCCCTCCCCTCATTTTCTGCCAAGTCTCGAGATTATTGCATAATGTTGCTCACTTCATCATGCCATAACTCTCTGCATACTGCTCCGTTTCGTGCGTGTAATATATCGAAATGTTCATCACAAGATGTTCTTCATTTTGTTCCATTGTACCATGCTCGTTTGAGTCCATCTAGATGCCCAAACCTCTGGTGCAAGAGTGCTATATGATGTTTACTGCTGTTACTTATAAGAACTTGGTGATTTGTTATTTTTGTTGCAATTGATGTGTGCATCTTATGAGCATGAGCTCTACAGGATTTTCACCAAGTCTGTTACTGCTGTTATTTTGTTGCTATGTATCCATGTGGCTACAGTGAGATCCATGCTTTTTTTGAGTATGTTCAGTAAGGATGTTTTGTAGATATAGTTGTGCTCTATCTATCCATGCCCCTGTTTGCAATTATGGAGTGCCCTAGCATGTCTCAATCTTGCTCCACTTTTGCTATAAAATATTCCTGGCAGATTGTTAACATGATATTCAATTTTGCCAAGGTTGTTGTCGTTGATCCATACATGCTATGTACTTGCTCTTGCTATGGATAGCTTCATAAACATGCCATCTTGCTGTAGGCATGCTTGTTTTGTCATGCATTTCTTTGTGATGAGTGAATCAAGCTCACCAAGATGCCCTCATAATATCTGTTAATGCCATGCTCTGTTTTCTGTTAAGGCTGAAACCTGTTAACGAAACTTGCTATGTTTACATGGGTGCCATCATATCTTATGATCCTTTTTGGCTCATGGTCAGTAAGGGACTTTTGTTCTATGAATTTATTAGATTTATGCCATGCCTTGTTTTGCTATGATAAGTTATTGTAGCATGTTGATTGATTGCTCTGAACATTACTACCTGGTGTTGTTTCTGCCATGTCCAGTAATTTCAGTAAGTCTGTGAAGCTGATATCTTTTGCACTGTTGCCATGCTTGTTTGAACCTGTTATGGTATGATCTAGCCGTATCTCAGTGTTCATCTTTTGTCAAGCCTCTCCTCTAGATTACTGCTATATGCTTTGTTGCTATGTTGGGGTTCTGTAGCATAGTTACTTGTTGTATTCTAAGTGCTCTCATGCTGTTAATCGCAGAATCGTGTCATTCTTGTTTTGCTTGCCATTTGCAAACCGTGCATCCGTTTCCGGTGATCTTTATATCGATTTTGACCAAAATCATCTCATCTTTCCAGTGGCATACTTGGTTTGCCAAGTTACTGCCTCGTTCATTCTTTTTCTTACGGAGCACGCATATGCATCGCATATCATATCCCGCATATCATGCATGTTTTGCATCATGCTGCTTGTGCATTTCCCGTGATTGATTGTGGTTCCTTTGCTTGTGTTTGGGTAGAGCCGGGAGACGAGTTCGTGCACGAGGAACCTGTTGAGTACACTTACGAGGATCAAGCTTTCGACAACTCTGAGAACCTTGCAGGCAAGATGACCATACCCTCGAAATCACTTCTATCTTTGCTTTGCTTGTTGTTCGTTCTATTGCTTTGCTGTGCTACCTACCACTTGCTATATCATGCATCCCATGTTGCCATGTCAAGCCTCTAACCATCCTTTCCTAGCAAACCGTTGTTTGGCTAAGTTACCGCTTTTGCTCAGCCCTTCTTATAGCGTTGCTAGTTGCAGGTGAAGTTGAAGTTGGTTCCATGTTGGAACATGGATTTTTTGGAATATCACAATATCTCATATTTTTAATTAATGCATCTATATATTTGGTAAAGGGTGGAAGGCTCGGCCTTATGCCTGGTGTTTTGTTCCACTCTTGCCGCCCTAGTTTCCATCATACCGGTATTATGTTCCTTGAATTTGCGTTCCTTACGCGGTTGGGTGATTTATGGGACCCCCTTGATAGTTCGCCTTGAATAAAACTCCTCCAGCAAGGCCCAACCTTGGTTTTTACCATTTGCCACCTAAGCCTTTTTCCCTTGGGTTTTCGCGATCCCGAGGGTCATCTTTATTTAAACCCCCGGGCCAGTGCTCCTCTGAGTATCGGTCCAACCTGTCAGTCGCCGGTGGCCACCAGGGGCAACTCTGGGCTCGCCTATCGGAAGCTTGGACAATCCGGTGTGCCCTGAGAACGAGATATGTGCAGCTCCTATCGGGATTTGTCGGCACATTCGGGCGGCTTTGCTGGTCTTGTTTTACCATTGTCGAAATGTCTTGTAAACCGGGATTCCGAGACTGATCGGGTCTTCCCGGGAGAAGGTTTATCCTTCGTTGACCGTGAGAGCTTATGATGGGCTAAGTTGGGACACCCCTGCAGGGTATTATCTTTGGAAAGCCGTGCCCGCAGTTATGAGGCAGATGGGAATTTGTTAATGTCCGGTTGTAGAGAACTTGTCACTTGACTGAATTAAAATACATCAACCGTGTGTGTAGCCGTGATGGTCTCTTTTCGGCGGAGTCCGGGAAGTGAACACGGTTTGGGTTATGCATGAACATAAGTAGTTTCAGGATCACTTCTTGATCATTTCTAGCTTCGCGACCGTTGCGTTGCTTCTCTTCTCGCTCTCTTTTGCGTATGTTAGCCACCATATATGCTTAGTGCTTGCTGCAGCTCCACCTCATTACACCATCTTTTCCTATAAGCTTAAATAGTCTTGATCTCGCGGGTGTGAGATTGCTGAGTCCTCGTGACTCACAGATTCTACCAAAAACAGTTGCAGGTGCCGACGAGACCAGTGCAGTTGACGCAACCGAGCTCAAGTGGGAGTTCGACGAGGAACGTGGCCGTTACTATGTTTCTTTTCCTGATGATTAGTAGTGGAGCCCAGTTGGGACGATCGGGGATCAAGCATTTGGGGTTATCCTATTTTCATTTGGTTTTGACCGTAGTCGGTCTATGTGTGGATTTTGGATGATGTATGAATTATTCATGTATTGTGTGAAGTGGCGATTGTAAGCCAACTCTCGTTATCCCATTCTTGTTCATTACGTGGGATTGTGTGAAGATGAACCTTCTTGCGACAATACTTATAATGCGGTTATGCCTCTAAGTCGTGCCTCGACACGTGGGAGATATAGCCGCATCATGGGCGTTACATGGATGTGAAGCAATTCATTCGGTCTCATATAGCCAGAATGATATTTACTGCAGTACTATTATTGCTCGACTTCCCGAAGAGGCGAAGAGCCAATCGCAAGGTTAATATTTTGGAGATGCCAAGCGCAAGGCTTATAGGAGAACGAGTAGTAGGCGCCGCGTCATTTATAAATAAAGTTTTTTTTCTTCAGTGGAACGTACACAATATAAATAGCTTCATATGGAGAGAAAAGGAAACCACTCCACTATATACATAGGAAGGACGAGCCTACACGGTGGCTTGCTGGGGTTGCTCTCTTCACACTCTCTCGCACAAAACGACTGTGGCCACATCTCTAACATCCCGGCAGACGTGGTGGATGCTTAGTGTAGATGTGGTCGCCGTCGCCGACGGCGAAAACCCACTGTCGGCACGTCCCGATCAGGGGTCCCCGCAGTTCTCTCTCACAAAGCAGGTGAGGTTGCTTCGCCCCTTGCTCACTGCCGCGACATGGGCTGTTGCCACCTCCCGCCACCCTCCTTTAGGTTCAGCTACATCCCGACATCCCTCAGGTACAACTCCCTTTACACTACTGGAATCAGCTAATTTGCCATCTGCCAGCTCTTTGCCGTCTGCTAGCTGACGGCAAAGAAGCTCTTTGCCATCAGCTACCCAAAAGCAGACCGCAAAGAAACGGCAGACGGCAAAGAAGCTCTTTGCCGTCTGCCAGCAGACGGCAAAGAATCTTTGCCGTCCGCTAGCAGACGGCAAAGAGTGAGGTAGCCCCCACCCCCCGCCCGTTTGGGAAAAACTTAATGGCCCACCTCTTTGCCGTCTGCTAGCAGACGGCAAAGAGGCAAAAAGGCGGACGGCAAAGAGAGGCGGACGGCAAAGAGGGCACTACCTAATGGCCCGTACCCCCCCGCCCATTACTCAGTTTCTCCTCACCGTTCTCTCGTCGCACCCCGCCGCCGCCGCCCCACCACTCGCCGCCGCCCCGGGGCCCCGCCGCCCCACCGCCCGTCGCCCCCGCCGCCCGTCGCCCCCGACGCCCGTTGCCCGCCGTCGCCCCACCACCCGTCGCCCCCGCCGCCCCATCGCCCCCGCCGCCCCGGCTCCCCGCCGCCCCACCGCCCCATCGCCCCCCCGCCCCGGCCCCCCGCCGCCCCGGCCCCCCTCGCGCCCCGGCCCCCCGCCGCCCCAGGCCGCCTCCTCCACCGCCCCGCCCCCCTCCTCCACCGGCCTCCTCCACCGGCCCTGCCCCAGGTGAGCCCCCCTTTTTCTGTTTTTTCTGTTTTTTTTTCTTTTTAGTTTTAGTTTTAGTTTAGATTTAGTTTTAGTTGTAGTTTTAGGTTTAGTTTTAGTTTACTTTTAGTTTTAGGTTTAGTTTTAGGTTTATTTTAGTTTGAGGAAAGAAGAAGAAGAAGACGAAAAGAGGAGAGGAAGAAGAAGAAGAGGAGGAGGAGAAGAAAAAAGAAGAAGAGGAAGAAGAAGAAGAAAAAGAGGAGAGGAGGAGAAGAAGAAGAGGAAAAAGGAAAGGAAGAAGAAGAAGAAGAGGAGGAGGAGAAGAAAAAAGAAGAAGAGGAAGAAGAAGAAGAAGAAGAAAAAAGAGGAGAGGAGGAGAAGAAGAAGAGGAAAAAGGAAAGGAAGAAGAAGAAGAGGAGGAGGAGAAGAAAAAAGAAGAAGAGGAAGAAGAAGAAGAAGAAAAAAGAGGAGAGGAGGAGAAGAAGAAGAGGAAAAAGGAAAGGAAGAAGAAGAAGAGGAGGAGGAGAAGAAAAAAGAAGAAGAGGAAGAATAGGAAGAAGAAGAAAAGGAAAAAAGAGGAAAAAACCCCGACCCGACACGGCACCCCGACCCCGACCCGGCACCCCGACACGACACCCCGACCCCTAGACCCCGACCCCGACACCCTGACCCCAACCCCGACCCCGACACCCCGACCCCGAGCCTGACCCGACACCCCGACCCCGACACCGACACGGCACCCCGACCCCGACCCGGCAACCCGACCCCGACCCCGACCCCGACACCCCGACCCCGAGCCTGACCCGACACCCCGACCCCGACACCGACACGGCACCCCGACCCCGACCCGGCACCCCGACCCGACACCCCGAGACCCCGACCCCGACAACGACACGACACCCCGACACCGACACCCTGACACCACACCCACCCTTACCCCGACACCGACACGGCACCCCGACCCCGACCCGACACCCCGACCCCGAGACCCCGACCCCGAGCCTGACCCGACACCCCGACACCGACACGGCACCCCGACCCCGACCCGGCACCCCGACACGACACCCCGACCCCGAGACCCCGACCCCGACCCCGACACCCCGACCCCGAGCCTGACCCGACACCCCGACCCCGACACCGACACGGCACCCCGACCCCGACCCGGCACCCCGACCCGGCACCCCGACCCGACACCCCGACCCCGACCCCGACACGGCACCCCGAGACCGACACGACACCCCGACCGCGGTAGACGGCAAAGGCACTAGAAAGTTTGTCGTCCGCGGCGGACGGCAAAGGCACTAGAAAGTGTAACGCCCACGATGCGGCTATATCTCCCACGTGTCGAGGCACGACTTAGAGGCATAACCGCATAGAGGTTTTGTTGCAAGAAGGGTCATCTTCACACAATCCCATGTAATGAACAAGAATGGGATAAAGAGTTGGCTTACAATCGCCACTTCACACAATACATAAATATCATTCATACATCATCCAAAATACGAACATATAGACCGACTACGGTCAACATCCAGACGGAAATAAGACAACCCCAAATGCTAGATCCCCGATCGTCCCAACTGGGCACCACTACTGATCATCGGGAAAAGACACATAGTAACGACCACGTTCCTCGTCGAACTCCCACTTGAGATCGACGCCATCATCTGCACTGGCATCGTCGGCACCTGCAACTGGTTTTGGAAGTATCTGTGAGTCACGGGGACTCAGCAATCTCACGCCCGCGAGATCAAGACTATTTAAGCTTGTAGGACAAGAGGTGTAAGGAGGTGGAGCTGCAGCGGCAAGAACATGTATGGTGGCTAACTTACGCAAATGAGAGCGAGAAGAGAAGCAAAGGAACGGACGTCATCTAGCAATGACCAAGAAGAGGCCCTGAACACCTACTTACGTCAAACATAACACAGACCGTGTTCACTTCCCGGACTCCGCCGAGAAGAGACCATCACGGCTACACACGCACTTGGTGTATTTTAATTGGGTCAAGTGACAGGTTATCTAAAACCGGACATTAACAAATTCCCATCTGCCTCATAACCGCGGGCACGGCTTTCGAAAGATATTACCCTGCAGGGGTGTCCCAACTTAGCCCATCATAAGCTCTCACGGTCAACGAAGGATAAACCTTCTCCCGGAAAGGCCCGATTAGTCTCGGAATCCCGGTTTACAAGACATCTCGACAATGGTAAAACAAGACCAGCAAAGCCACCCGAATGTGCCGACAAATCCCGATAGGAGCTGCACATATCTCGTTCTCAGGGCACACCGGATGAGACATCCTACGAGTAAAACCAGACCTCGAGTTTCCAGGAGGTGGCCCCGCAGTCTGCTCAGTTCGGACCAACACTCGAAGGAGCACTGGCCCGGGGGGGGTTAAAATAAGATGACCCTCGGGCTCGCGAAAACCCGGGGGAAAAAGGCTTAGGTAGCAACTGGTAAAACCAAGGTTGGGCCATGCTGGAGGAGTTTTATTCAAGGCGAACTGTCAAGGGGGTCCCATAAATCACCCGACCGTGTAAGGAACGCAAACTCAAGGAACATAATCCCGGTATAACAGTAACTAGGGCGGCAAGAGTGGAACAAAACACCAGGCATAAGGCCGAGCCTTCCACCCTTTACCAAATATATAGATGCATTAATTAAATAAGAGATATTGTGATATCCCAACATATCCATGTTCCGACATGGAACAACTTCAACTTCACCTGCAACTAGCAACGCTATAAGAGGGGCTGAGCAAAAGCGGTAACTTAGCCAAACAACGGTTTGCTAGGAAAGGATGGTTAGGGGCTGACATGGCTAAAATAGGAGACATGATATAGCAAGTGATAGGTAGCGGAGCATGGCAATAGAGCGAACAACTAGCATAGCAAAGATAGAAGTGATTTCGAGGGGTGGTCATCTTGCCTGCAAGGTTCTCAGAGTTGTCGAAAGCTTGATCCTCGTAAGTGTACTCGACAGGTTCCTCGTTCACGAACTCGTCTCCCGGCTCTACCCAAGACAAGAATACAAACAAATGGAACCACAATCAACAACGAGGAATGCGCAAGCAACATGATGCAAGACATGTATGATATGCAGATATGATATGCGATGCATATGCGTGCTCCGGAAGGAAAATGATGAACATGGCAGTAACTTGGCAAACCAAGCATGCCACTGGAAAGATGAGATGATTTCGGTCGAAATCGATATAAAGATCACCGGAATCGGATGCACGGTTTGCAAATGGCAAGCAAAACAAGAATGACACTAATCTGCGATAAACAGCAAGATAGCACTTAAAATACAACAAGTAACAATGCTACAGCACCCCAACATAGCAACAAAGCACATGGCAGTAATCTACAGGAGATGCTTGACAAAAGATGAACACTGAGCTACGGCTAGTTCACAACATATCAAGCTCAAACAAGCATGGCAAAAGTGCAAAAGATTACAGGTTCACAGACTTAGTGAAAAACTGGACATGGCAGAAATCAGCATCAGGTAGCAATGTTCAGAGCACGAAATCAACATGCTACAGGAACTTAACATAGCAAACAAGGCATGGTAGTGTTCTAATAAATGCACATGACAAAAGTCCCTTACTGACCATAAGCCAAAAAGGACCAGAAGAAATGATGGCAAGCATGTAAACATAGCAAGTTTCGTTATCAGGTTTCAGACTTAGCAGAAAACAGAGCATGGCAGAAATATTAATATGTAGGCCTCTTTGTGAGCTTGATGCACTCACTACAGAGCAACGCATGACAAACCAAGCATACCTACAGCAAGATGGCATGTTTATGAAGCTATCCATGGCAAGAACAATTGCATAGCATGTATGGATCAACTACAATAAGCTTGGCAAAAATGCATGTCATGTTAAGAATCTGCCAGAAATATTTTATAGCAAAAGTAGAGCAAGATTGAGTCATGCTATAGTACTCTAAAATTGCAAACAATTGCAGGAATGGATCAATTACAACTATAGCTACAAAACATCCTTACTGAACATCTCCAAAATATGCATGGATCTCTCTGTAGCATCAAGTTTACATGCCAACAAAATTACAGCAGACAAAGACTTAGAGAAATCACTGTCCCTGAAATCAGAAATATTACGGGGCCTACTTTGCATGCTTGTGCTAGTCACCACAAAGATCAAAAAATACATGGACTATACCACTGGAAAGATGGCATAGCATACTTCAAAACACATGTAGAGCTCATGCTCAAAAGATGCACAGATTAAATGATACAAAAATGACAAATCTCCAAGTTCTGATAAGAACCAGAGATTAATAGCAACTAGCCCTCTTCCAACGAAGATTTGGGCATCAAGATGACCTCTAATGAAAATGGTGCAATTGAACAGAATGAAGAGCATCATTAGATGAACAAATTGATATATTATACGCGCGAATCGGCGCTACATGCACAAAGTTATCGCGAAACGAACAGAGCAAGATACTGATAATATTCTCAGACTTGGAAGAAAAAAGGGGGGGCTCGGGTCAACCTTCTCCGTTGACCCAGATCGGATCGGGGCCGGCTCGGGCGCGGGCTCGCGGAGGTCGGGCGCTGCTCGCCGGCGGAGGAGGGAGCGGCACCGGCGCGGGCTGCCGGAGGCGAGGCCGGAGGGAGGAGGCGGCGGGGCCGGCGGCGCCGGTCGCCGGAGGAGGAGAGGACGGCGGGGCCGGTGGCGTCGGCGGCGGGGACCGCGGCGCGGCGGCGGCCGGCCGGCGGCGGGGCGAAGCGGGGCTGAGCCGGCGGCGGCGGGCGGGACAGGCGCGCGGCGGCGGCGGGCCGGGAGGGCCTCCCGTGGGCCGAGCGGGCCGCGGCGGAGGGAGGAGGCGGTGGGACACGTGGCGCTACGCCACTGGCTACGGGCGGCGGCGCGGGTTGTCCGGCGGGCGCTAAGACGCGTCCGCCCGCGGAGAGGGGATTTAGGGTTACGGGAGACTGCGATTTCGTTTTCGGGATGCCCACATATAAATAGGTAGAGGGAGCTAGGAGACTCCAAATGAGGTGCGGTTTTCGCCCACACGATCGTGATCGAACGACCTAGAGCATGGAAGAGAGTTTGGTGGGCTTTGGGCTGGTTTTGGAGGGGGTTTTTGCTGGATACTCAAATGGACATTGCGGAGGCCCGGTTAACCGATGGAGTACCAAACGACCTCCGAATGGAACGAAACTTGACCGGTAGTCTCCGGGTGGTATAATAAGACCACTTGACAAGCCTCGGTCCATTCCGAGAAAGTTTGACACACGCACACGAAAGAAAACTAGAAGGGTGCACCGGAGGAGATAGGAGCGCCGGATTGGAAAACGGACAACGGGGAAAATGCTCGGATGCATGAGACGAACACGTATGCGAATGCAATGCACATGATGACATGATATGAAAATGCATGACATGACAAAATACAAAACGAAAGACAAAACCCGACAACGGAGGGAAAAACATATCACATAGCCGGAAATGGCAAGAGTCGGAGTTACAAATATGGCAAGTTACATGCGGGGTGTTACAACACTCCACCACTACGAGAGGATCTCGTCCCGAGATCTAGGACTGAAAGAACTCCGGATATTCGGAACGGAGATGGTCCTCGCGTTCCCAGGTGGCTTCCCGGTCGGAATGGTGCGACCACTTCACTTTCAGGAATTTGATAGACTTGTTGCGAGTCTTGCGCTCAGTTTCTTCAAGAATAGCAACTGGGTGCTCATGATAAGACAAATCTTCTTGGAGGTCAATCTCTTCGAAGTCGATAGTGCGCTCAGGCGTCTTGAAGCACTTGCGGAGCTGTGACACGTGGAACACATCGTGCACGTTCGCGAAGTTGGAAGGAAGCTCAAGTTGATAGGCTAGGTCGCCTCTTTTGCCAATGATCTTGAAAGGACCCACGTATCTAGGGGCAAGCTTCCCTTTGATACCGAAGCGACGAGTGCCTTTCATTGGAGAGACGCGGAGGTAGACATGGTCTCCGATCTCGAAAGCCAAATCACGATGCTTACTATCATAGTAGCTCTTCTGGCGCGATTGCGCGGCTTTGAGATTATCACGGATGACTTTACACATTTCTTCAGCTTCAGTGATTAAGTCATTGCCAAGAAGTTGGCGTTCACCAGTCTCTGACCAATTGAGAGGAGTACGGCACTTTCTGCCATATAGAATCTCGAATGGGGCCTTGCCCGAACTCGCTTGGAAGCTGTTGTTGTAGGAGAATTCAGCATATGGAAGACAATCTTCCCATTTCATGCCAAAGAAATGACACAAGCCCTGAGCATATCTTCAAGAATTTGATTGACTCGCTCGACTTGGCCACTAGTTTGAGGGTGAAAAGCTGTGCTGAAGCGAATGTTAGTGCCCATGGCCTTCTGGAAGGAGTCCCAGAACTTAGAGGTGAAGATGCTTCCACGATCAGAAGAAATCAATTGTGGAATGCCGTGCAAGGAGACAATTCTGGAGGTGTAGAGCTCTGCCAGCTGAGCTGCTGTGATGGATTCTTTGATTGGAAGGAAATGAGCCACTTTAGAGAGCTTGTCAATGACAACGAAGATAGCGTCATTTCCGCGCTTGGACTTGGGAAATCCAGTCACGAAGTCCATTTCGATATGATCAAACTTCCATTCAGGGATAGCGAGAGGTTGGAGGAGACCAGCTGGTCGTTGGTGTTCTGCTTTCACTCTTCGGCAGACATCACATTCATTCACGAATTGAGCAATTTCTCGCTTCATTCGAGTCCACCAATACGACTGCTTGAGGTCATGATACATCTTCGTACTTCCAGGATGAATGGAAAGGAGAGAATTGTGCGCCTCATTCATAATGACTTTCCTTAGATCACCTTTAGGAACCACAATCCGGTCCTCGAAGAACAAAGTGTCTCTGTCATCAATGCGATAGCACTTGTATTTGGAAAGACCCTTGTCGATACCACGTTTCACCTTCTTCACCATGGCATCAAGGAGTTGTGCCTCACGAATTTGATCTTCCAAAGTAGGAGATACTATGAGGTTGGCAAGAAAGCCTTGAGGAACAACTTGGAGATTCAGCTTGCGGAAAGCTTCACAAAGATCCGGTTGGAAAGGCTTGAGAATTAAGCTGTTGCAATAAGCTTTCCTGCTTAAAGCATCTGCAATGACATTTGCTTTGCCTGGAGTATATTCGATACTCGGATTGTACTCTTGAATCATTTCGACCCATCGAGTCTGCCTGAGGTTGAGGTTGGGCTGAGTGAAGATATACTTGAGACTCTTGTGATCAGTGAAAATGTCCACTTGTCTTCCCAACAAGAGATGTCTCCACGTAACCAATGCATGGACAACTGCCGCCAACTCAAGATCGTGAGTGGGGTAGTTCTTCTCGTTGGGCTTCAACTGCCGAGAGGTATAGGCCACAACTTTCTTCTCTTGCATTAACACAGCACCGAGACCTTGGAGAGAAGCATCACAGAAAACTTCATACGGCTTGGATTCATCAGGAGGAGTCAAGACAGGAGCTGTGACTAGTTTCTCTTTGAGAGTGTTGAAAGCAACGTCACACTCAGGAGACCAGACATATTTCACATGCTTCTGCAGGAGGTTGGAAAGAGGCTTTGCAATCTTGGAAAATTCTCAACGAATCTTCGGCAATAGCTTGCAAGACCCAGAAAACTGCGGAGCTGCTTGACATTTTGAGGAGGTTCCCAATCCAGAACTGCGGACACCTTCTCGGGGTTAACAGCGATGCCTTTGGCAGAGATGATGTGACCAAGGAAAAGAACTTCATCGAGCCAAAACTCACATTTGGAGAACTTCGCATAGAATTGATACTCTCTGAGCTTGTCGAGCACCAATCGCAAATGTTTGGCATGATCCTGCTTATTCTTGGAGAAGACCAAGATATCATCGAGATACACCAGAACGAATTCATTGGTATAGGGGTTGAAGATGAAATTCATCATCCGAGAGAACACCGGAGGAGCATTGACAAGGCCGAAAGACACGACAGTATATTCATAAGAACCAAAGCTTGTTCTGAATGCTGTCTTGGGAATATCTTCTTCACGAATGCGAATCTGATGATAACCCATACGAAGGTCAAGCTTCGAGAATACTTTAGCACCTTTGAGGTGCTCAAATAGCTCATTGATGTTGGGAAGTGGATACTTGTTCTTGATTGTCTTCTTGTTCAGTGGACGGTAGTCGACACAAAGTCGGTCCGTGCCATCCTTCTTCTTGACAAAAAGAACACCACAACCCCATGGAGAAGAACTCGGTCTGATCAAACCCAGACGTTCTTGTTCATCGAGCTGCTTCTTCAATTCCTTCAGCTCGTTAGGTCCAAGCTTGTATGGACGCTTGCAAACGGGTACAGTACCAGGCTCTAGTTCGATAACGAACTCAACTGGCCGGTGCGGAGGCATACCCGGAAGCTCTTCTGGAAAAACATCTTGATACTCGCAAACGACTGGAATTTGAGAGATGGCATCCAATTCGCCCTTCTCATTGAGAGAGAAAAACCGAATGGTTTCGTCACGAGCGGCAAAAATAATCACATCCTCAGACGAGTGTGTCAATTGAATTTCTCTGGCAGCACAATCAAGTTGAGCCTTGTGCTTAGAAAGCCAGTCCATCCCGAGAATAAGATCAATATCCGAGTCACCAAGAACAATTGGAGAAGACTGGAATCTATAGTCGCCCATCTTGATGGAAACATCGGGAGCAACCAAACTAGACGACAAAAGCTTACCCGGAGAAACAACTTGCATAACTTTGGATAAAATCTCTGTGTCAACATTGTGCTTCGATGCAAATGGGTATGACAAGAAAGAATGCGATGCACCAGTATCAAAAAGAACTTTTGCAGGAATATCATTAACTGAGAGATTACCCATTATCACATCAGTAGATTCCTCCGCTTGGGCTGCATTCATCATGTTCACCTTTGCAAACTTTGGGTTATGCTTGACCACTGCATTGCTGGAAGATCTGACAGGAGGAGGAGGAGGAAGACGCCTCTGGTTGAAGCACTTGTTAGCATAGTGACCTTTCTGCTGACATTTGTTGCAAGTCACCTCTGAGAGTGGACGGTGATAAGGAGCATTGGACTTGGGAGCTTGATTCTGAGACTTGTTCTGATAGCCAGAGTTGGAAGAGTTTGAAGAACATGGCCACCTTTGTTCTTCTGCTGGTAAGGCTGACGAAACGGAGGAGGAGGCAACCAGAACTTCTGTTGCTTAGCTGACACAAGTGAGGAAGAAGAAGACTGAACTGCGTCCCTGACTCTCTTCTTAGAAGCCTCACACTTGAGCTGAGCAGCAGCCTCTTGCTTGAGTGCCATATTGTAGAATTGATCAAACTGAGTAGGCTCAACAAGAACGAGAGCTAACTGCAGATCCTCTTTAAGGCCACCTCTGAAGTGATAGATCATGCTCTTCTCATCAGGAACGTCTTGTTTAGCGAAGCGAGCAAGTTTCTGAAACTGAATGTTGTATTGATACACAGACATGTTTCCTTGCTTGAGATTGCGGAACTCCTCACGCTTGCTCTCAACAACACTTTGTGGAATGTGGTGCGCTTTGAAGTCCCGACAGAAGTCAGTCCAAGTGATCACACGACCTCCTCTGGAATCTTTGTATTGCTGAAACCAATCAGCAGCTTGGTCCTTGAGCTGGAAAGAAGCGAACTTGACAAAGTCCTCAGGCCTGACATTGCTACATTCAAAATGCTTGTTGATGTCCACGAGCCAATCATCGGCATCCGTGGCCTCGGCACAGTAGCTGAAAGACTTGGGCTGATTTGCGAGAAACTGGTTGAGAGTGGCAAAGTGAAACTGATTGTTGCCTTGACCTTGATTGCCTTGATTGCCTTGCCCTTGAGTACGTTCTTGCAAGAGTTGCAGAATCATCTGAGCATTGGCGTTGGTGGCTGCCATGATTGATTGCCATGCCTCCGGAGGTGGAGGTGGTGGCGGAGGGTTCGCTTGACTCCCTTCATTGCGATCCGGATTCTGACGCGTTGGCGGAGCCATCCTGAAGAGGGTGACATCCGTTAGCATCTTGATAGACAAAAGATAAGTAGAATCAACGGATAGAAATTGCAACATATAGTCTTCACAATAAACATTCGAACGAAGATGAACGAATGACTTCCGTAGTAAATCATCACACTTCCATAAGTTGAGAAGCCACTTGAAAAAGATATGGAATGAACATATGAATTCGAAGAAACTCGAATACCACAATACAAAATAAAACCAAGTATTGGCTTGCAGAATAAGCCGGAACAAACATATGATAGATATTTCGTCCGAAGTTTTCGTGGTGGGGCCCACACGGGCTCAATCGTACAGCACCATCATGTACAAGGCTGTGCACATGACATACGAAGCGTCCCCGAGTCGGCAAAGCCATGGACTCTTTAAGACACAACGAGACCACTGTAAAATCAACCGTATACAGGCGGACCACTAGACGTCGAACCCCAATCTCATATCATGCGTCTGTCGGAAAGAAATCCTAAGGCTACTTGAATTCCCACTTATAAACTCCCGAAACTTTCTGGTTATGCAATCTGGTGTAGGGGATACAGGGGACACAAAATATATCACCCAAACTAACAATCCCTAGATCCAGCTGTATCCATCCGTCAACACATAACCAAGAAACCTTCGGAAATCGTTTACCTCAACCTTCGAAAAACATCCGTTATACAAGTTATGGCAATACTCCCGAACTCCCGCCCCAGTACTGGGTGGCGTCGAGGTGATCTCACCAACAACTGCATAAAAGAGATTTCGATGTCGGCGAAACTCAGGTATTCCAGAACTGCAACGATAAAATTGTGACGACAACACCTCGGAGCTCAACTCCCCGGGACACTGCCACAACCCCTAAATGACAGGAGGCACCAAGAACAATGTTCTCGTCACAAATCGATCGGAACGATTCCAAGATACCCGCGTGATCCTAAAAAAATTTTAGTGAAATTTGAGGAGAGAATAGTCAAAACTTCTACGTCAGGAGACCTCACCAGAGCGACGAAGGGACTGAGGAGTAAAAAGAATCCTACTCTCCGATATATATAATCCTAAAACTCAAAACTTTTTTTTCTAGACTCAACAACGTCAGCGATTCGATCAAGCAGGGGGCTCCTAAGTCGGGGATGGCTCTGATTACCAACTTGTAACGCCCACGATGCGGCTATATCTCCCACGTGTCGAGGCACGACTTAGAGGCATAACCGCATAGTGGTTTTGTCGCAAGAAGGGTCATCTTCACACAATCCCATGTAATGAACAAGAATGGGATAAAGAGTTGGCTTACAATCGCCACTTCACACAATACATAAATATCATTCATACATCATCCAAAATACAATCATATAGACCGACTACGGTCAAAATCCAGATGAAAATAAGACAACCCCAAATGCTAGATCCCCGATCGTCCCAACTGGGCTCCACTACTGATCATCAGGAAAAGACACATAGTAACGACCACGTTCCTCGTCGAACTCCCACTTGAGATCGACGCCATCATCTGCACTGGCATCGTCGGCACCTGCAACTGGTTTTGGAAGTATCTGTGAGTCACGGGGACTCAGCAATCTCACACCCGCGAGATCAAGACTATTTAAGCTTGTAGGACAAGAGGTGCAAAGAGGTGGAGCTGCAGCGGCAAAAGCATATATGGTGGCTAACTTGCGCAAATGAGAGCGAGAAGAGAAGCAAAGGAACGGACGTCATCTAGCAATGACCAAGAAGAGGTCCTGAACACCTACTTACGTCAAACATAACACAGACCGTGTTCACTTCCCGGACTCCGCCGAGAAGAGACCATCACGGCTACACACGCACTTGGTGTATTTTAATTGGGTCAAGTGACAAGTTATCTACAACCGGACATTAACAAATTCCCATCTGCCTCATAACCGCGGGCACGGCTTTCGAAAGATATTACCCTGCAGGGGTGTCCCAACTTAGCCCATCATAAGCTCTCACGGTCAACGAAGGATAAACCTTCTCCCGGAAAGACCCGATCAGTCTCGGAATCCCGGTTTACAAGACATCTCGACAATGGTAAAACAAGACCAGCAAAGCCACCCGAATGTGCCGACAAATCCCGATAGGAGCTGCACATATCTCGTTCTCAGGGCACACCGGATGAGACATCCTACGAGTAAAACCAGACCTCGAGTTTCCAGGAGGTGGCCCCGCAGTCTGCTCAGTTCGGACCAACACTCGAAGGAGCACTGGCCCGGGGGGGGTTAAAATAAGATGACCCTCGGGCTCGCGAAAACCCGGGGGAAAAGGCTTAGGTAGCAAATGGTAAAACCAAGGTTGGGCCATGCTGGAGGAGTTTTATTCAAGGCGAACTGTCAAGGGGGTCCCATAAATCACCCGACCGTGTAAGGAACGCAAACTCAAGGAACATAATCCCGGTATAACAGTAACTAGGGCGGCAAGAGTGGAACAAAACACCAGGCATAAGGCCGAGCCTTCCACCCTTTACCAAAATATATAGATGCATTAATTAAATAAGAGATATTGTGATATCCCAACATATCCATGTTCCGACATGGAACAAACTTCAACTTCACCTGCAACTAGCAACGCTATAAGAGGGGCTGAGCAAAAGCGGTAACATAGCCAAACAACGGTTTGCTAGGAAAGGATGGTTAGGGCTGACATGGCTAAAATAGGAGACATGATATAGCAAGTGATAGGTAGCGGAGCATGGCAATAGAGCGAACAACTAGCATAGCAAAGATAGAAGTGATTTCGAGGGGTGGTCATCTTGCCTGCAAGGTTCTCAGAGTTGTCGAAAGCTTGATCCTCGTAAGCGTACTCGACAGGTTCCTCGTTCACGAACTCGTCTCCCGGCTCTACCCAAGACAAGAACACAAACAAACGGAACCACAATCAACAACGAGGAATGCGCAAGCAACATGATGCAAAACATGTATGATATGCAAGATATGATATGCGATGCATATGCGTGCTCCGGAAGGAAAATGATGAACATGGCAGTAACTTGGCAAACCAAGCATGCCACTGGAAAGATGAGATGATTTCGGTCGAAATCGATATAAAGATCACCGGAATCGGATGCACGGTTTGCAAATGGCAAGCAAAACAAGAATGACACTAATCTGCGATAAACAGCAAGATAGCACTTAAAATACAACAAGTAACAATGCTACAGCACCCCAACATAGCAACAAAGCACATGGCAGTAATCTACAGGAGATGCTTGACAAAAGATGAACACTGAGCTACGGCTAGTTCACAACATATCAAGCTCAAACAAGCATGGCAAAAGTGCAAAAGATTACAGGTTCACAGACTTAGTGAAAAACTGGACATGGCAGAAATCAGCATCAGGTAGCAATGTTCAGAGCACGAAATCAACATGCTACAGGAACTTAACATAGCAAAACAAGGCATGGTAGTGTTCTACTAAATGCACATGACAAAAGTCCCTTACTGACCATAAGCCAAAAAGGACCAGAAGATATGATGGCAAGCATGTAAACATAGCAAGTTTCGTTATCAGGTTTCAGACTTAGCAGAAAACAGAGCATGGCAGAAATATTAATATGTAGGCCTCTTTGTGAGCTTGATGCACTCACTACAGAGCAATGCATGACAAACCAAGCATACCTACAGCAAGATGGCATGTTTATGAAGCTATCCATGGCAAGAACAATTGCATAGCATGTATGGATCAACTACAATAAGCTTGGCAAAAATGCATGTCATGTTAAGAATCTGCCAGAAATATTTTATAGCAAAAGTAGAGCAAGATTGAGTCATGCTATGGTACTCTAAAATTGCAAACAATTGCAGGAATGGATCAATTACAACTATAGCTACAAAACATCCTTACTGAACATCTCCAAAATATGCATGGATCTCTCTGTAGCATCAAGTTTACATGGCAACAAAATTACAGCAGACAAGACTTAGAGAAATCACTAAGTCCCTGAAATCAGAAATATTACGGGGCCTACTTTGCATGCTTGTGCTAGTCACCACAAAGATCACAAAAATACATGGACTATACCACTGGAAAGATGGCATGGCATACTTCAAAACACATGTAGAGCTCATGCTCAAAAGATGCACAGATTAAATGATACAAAAATGACAAATCTCCAAGTTCTGATAAGAACCAGAGATTAACAGCAACTAGCCCTCTTCCAACGAAGATTTGGGCATCAAGATGACCTCTAATGAAAATGGTGCAATTGAACAAAATGAAGAGCATCATTAGATGAACAAATTGATATATTATACGCGCGAATCGGTGCTACATGCACAAAGTTATCGCGAAACGAACAGAGCAAGATACTGATAATATTCTCAGACTTAGAAGAAAAAAGGGGGGGCTCGGGTCAACCTTCTCCGTTGACCCAGATCGGATCGGGGCCGGCTCGGGCGCGGGCTCGCGGAGGTCGGGCGCTGCTCGCCGGCGGAGGAGGGAGCGGCGCCGGCGCGGGCTGCCGGAGGCGAGGCCGGAGGGAGGAGGCGGCGGGGCCGGCGGCGCCGGTCGCCGGAGGAGGAGAGGACGGCGGGGCCGGCGGCGTCGGCGGCGGGGACCGCGGCGCGGCGGCGGCCGGCCGGCGGCGGGGCGAAGCGGGCCGAGCCGGCGGCGGCGGGCGGGCCAGGCGCGCGGCGGCGGCGGGCCGGGAGGGCCTCCCGTGGGCCGAGCGGGCCGCGGCGGAGGGAGGAGGCGGTGGGACACGTGGCGCTACGCCACTGGCTACGGGCGGCGGCGCGGGTTGTCCGGCGGGCGCTGGACGCGTCCGCCCGCGGAGAGGGGATTTAGGGTTACGGGAGACTGCGATTTCGTTTTCGGGATTCCCACATATAAATAGGTAGAGGGAGTTAGGAGACTCCAAATGAGGTGCGGTTTTCGCCCACACGATCGTGATCGAACGACCTAGAGCATGGAAGAGAGTTTGGTGGGCTTTGGGCTGGTTTTGGAGGGGGTTTTTGCTGGATACTCAAATGGACATTGCGGAGGCCCGGTTAACTGATGGAGTACCAAACGACCTCCGAATGGAACGAAACTTGACCGGTAGTCTCCGGGTGGTATAATAAGACCACTTGACAAGCCGCGGTCCATTCCGAGAAAGTTTGACACACGCACACGAAAGAAAACTAGAAGGGTGCACCGGAGGAGATAGGAGCGCCGGATTGGAAAACGGACAACGTGGAAAATGCTCGGATGCATGAGACGAACACGTATGTGAATGCAATGCACATGATGACATGATATGAAAATGCATGACATGACAAAAATACAAAACGAAAGACAAAACCCGACAATGGAGGGAAAAACATATCACATAGCCGGAAATGGAAAGAGTCGGAGTTACAAATATGGCAAGTTACATGCGGGGTGTTACAGAAAGTTTGCCGTCCGCGGCGGACGGCAAAGGCCTGCCGTTAGCCACTTAACGGACTGAAGGCACAATTATTGCCGTCCGCCTGGCAAAGGCACTAGAAAGTTTGCCGTCCGTGGCGGACGGCAAAGACCTGCCGTTAGCCACTTAACGGACTGAAGGCACAATTATTGTCGTCCGCCCTCTTTGCCGTCCGCGGCAGACGGCAAAGGGCCTTTGCCGTCAGCCGCCAGGAAGCAGACGGCAAAGTAGCTGTTTACCGTAGCCTACTTTGTCGGAGCCTGTTTCCGTCCGTGGCTGACGGCAAAGGCCTTTGCCGTCCGCCGTGGCAGACGGCAAAATAGCTGATTCCAGTAGTCTTACAGCCGGCTTGCACCACTGTTCCAGCTGCCCACATCACTCCATGTGGATATTTCTCTATTTCTTTGCCCCGCACATACCTCTACTGGCTTCTACGTATTATATTTGTGATGATTTTATGTCTCATCAACTAGACCCAGTAATCTTATTCTAGTCACGCTTCTTCAATTTCTTTGCCACAGGGATGCTCATTTCGATTTTGGTGAAACTGCACAAAATGATCCGAGGGTCAAAGGGTTGCAAACTTCATTTATTCGGAAGCTCCAACGTTGCCAGCAAATTAAAGCCTGGTTAGGGTTTACGATTCAAGGGCTAGGGACTCCATGGATCTTTTTTTCTTTAGCTGTCTCTGTACCAAAATAAGTGTCAACTTTAGTAGTAGTACAACTTTGTACTAAAGTTTGCATAAAGTTGAGACACTTGTTTTGGAACGAAGGGAGTACATATTGACTATGATCTGTCAATCATTGAGATGCAATGGCATGCATGTTAGTCTCCCTTGTATTTGATGAAATGTTGCAACGGGCAACCTTGGACGCAAGATACATGAAACAGAAGCTGGAAACTTCATAGCATTGTACAAATTTATCTCGCTGATAAATTACAGTATACTATACTATACTAGTAGTACTATGTAAAGAGTTAGGTGTGTCACGGTGTCCAGAAAATATGGTGATAATGTGAGGTGGGCCATGTAATCACTAAGCCTGCGTGTTTTCACTGCTCTCGCACTCCTCCGTTGTAAGAATGGAGAAAATTGTAATCTAGTAGTACCTCCTTTCGCCAAAAGCATGGGATATCCAGCAGTCCTACCACCTCAGTAGTAATGACCAATGAGCCATCAAATCACATAGACCTAGTAGTAAGTTGGACGGACGAAGCAACCGTCACTCTTGAATCCGCTTCTCTCTTCAACGCAGGAGCCAGTGAGAGGTTGCATCCGCTCTGCCCAGGCATGAATGCGGCACCGATTCTTTGGAGCGGCGCTGACCGTTTCGGGCGGGAAGCATGCGCGGGCGATGGAGGAGCTTTGGGTGGGCCAGGCTGGTCAGGAGAGGGCGTGGCAGCGGTCCGCCTGTCCTGAACGGACACCCGGAAGAGGATCCACCGACTCTCGCGGCTAAATCATACACTACACACCTTGTTTCTGTAGGAGTAGGTCGATGTGTCGCTGCCTTTAACACACACATGCTGTTAAACACACACGCACACGCACACATAGGTTCATAGAACAGGAATATCGTGCATGTTACTAGTCTAAGTTACTCACGACTATGACCAGCCTAAGCAATGTAACCAAGCACTCCTTACTCTGCCTTGTTATCTCCCCCAGAAACCCAATGCATGGAGCGCAACTACGCGTTGATCAGTCAAGAAATCAAAGTCAGCTTGCATGCGAGTTAATACGTCGCCCTGCATGGTAGCTAAAACGACATCTCTTAGTTGTTGGGATTAATTGTTGCGTTTAGAGACACAAATCAGGGCTTTGATTGGAGGAAGGACCGGTCAAGTTTCTCCTTCTCCTCCAATCTGCTTGCACCTTGGTCCCACTGCACCTTCTAACGTGAGTTTACACCTAGATGGAGGGAGTAGTCCGAGATACAGTGGCACACTGACTTAGGTTGAATACAAGTGCCCAAAATTGTGTGCATGTTATAATAAGGATTCACTTAAAATAGTACGTGAGCGAATAGTGGGATCTATTGGACAGTGTTCACGAGCAGTAGGGAGATGCGTGAGGTAAGATACACCGCTGGCGCTTTCAATTTTTCTTATTAACTAGCAAGTGGCCCATGCGTTGCACGGAACATCAAGATGCATTTATACGAGCTGTTCATCTCGTGGGAGACAAAGATAAACGAGGGAATGCCTTATCTGCAAATATGGAGAGGGTGCGAGTATCTTTTTACAAAATTGCCATAGTTTGCTTTCTATCCATCAGATATAAATTGGACCGTCTTTATTGCAGGATGGCGTGCACACCATCATCACCAACTCGGTTTTTTATAATTTTTCTTATTAATTTGTTTGTTTCACCCTCTGACTGGTGGGACCCAAAGTACTACGTGGAGAGGGGTAAGGTGACTAAGCCTGCATTATTTCTGTACTACCAATACTGCTTGAAATCCCAAAAGACCTTACCACCAAAGCCACATGACACGATTATGACATAAATCCCAATGACTCGCACGCAAAAAAACACGGCATGCTTGTCACACGAATGCAGGAATGTATAAAAGGTTATTTTCCTCTCGTTGAACATAATAGGAGGGTGGTCTAGCTGGTTAGCCTCTTCACTCATCAAACTTGAGGTCTCGGGTTGGATAACTACACTTGAGCATAATTTTGTTTTTGTTTGACTTCTTACTTCCACCCAATGGCAGGTAGGCCCCGCATGATAGAGAGAGAAAGTGATCTGGGGCGGTGCTAGGAGGATTCTCTGTCGGTGTACAAAAGAAGGGGCGCACCTTTGTACCCCTTTACTTGTGCACGGACAGTCAGAGCCGCGCCCACGGCCGCACCAAGCAGAACAGGGGAGGTGAACCGAGGTAAAACCGAAGCCCAAGACAGCCAGAGCAGCGCCAAGGGCGAGACCACAAAAGAGCAAAGAGACGAAGCAGGTTCCCCCGGCAAGACCCTTGCCAGGGCAGCCTCCGCGGCCCCGGCAAGGCCCTTGTCGGGGCGGCTCGTCCAACACCAGCGGAGCGCACCACCCTTGAGCCCACGGTCTCCAACACCATCAACAACGTTGGGCCAGGGCTCGGGAGGCACCTCCATGGTGGCATGCAGATCTTTGTGAAGACAAGGAATATTCAAGATCAGATGAGGATTAAAAGACAACGATTGTCGGCAAGATCCTTGCCGAGGGGAGCCACAAGACCTCCGGAAAGATCCTTGCCGGGGACAACAGCACGCCACGGCGACGCCCTTGCCGGGCCACCCGGCAAGGCCCTCGCCAAGGGCGCCAGCAGGGCCACCTCCAGGCCCGCACCAGCCAAGTCTCCACCGCCGTTCGCATCCAGCTGCCAGCCCAACCAGCTGGGCAGGCACCTGCGTGGCAACATGCAGCTCCCAGGCCAACTCAGCAAGCGCCTGCGTGGCGGCATGCAGATCTTCATGAAGACTTTGCCACCGCGCCACCTCAGCTGCCTGCCTGCCTACATGGCGCTGCATGCATCGCTGACCAGGGTGCGTGTCGAAGCAAGGAAGAGCGGCGATGGACGGGACGGGCCTCGTTCTCGTCCCCAATAAAGCAAGGGGACACCTAAGCGATGCATTAAATGCGTCTTGTCCTGTAACACGAGTGATAAGCTCGTAGCACTGTATGCCATTCCACCTCCTGTGTGCCACTGTGGCAGCCCCTTTCGACTATAAAAGGAGGCCCATGGCGTACTGGAGAAGGATTCGGCTCTTTGGAACGCCCCAGCCACCGTGGCTAGTTGGAAGGCTCAAGAACACTCAATACATCCACCAAAGCAGGACTAGGGTTTTACGCATCCTCGCGGCCCGAACCTGGGTAAATGATCCTTGTGCTGATTACTAATCCTGGTCTTCTTGCAACCCTGCACCCCGGCAACCGTAGTAGGGATTCTTGTGATCCCATAGGTGTCTTTTCCCACTAACATCATTGGCGCGCTAGGTAGGGGGTGCGCAATTGTGAGAATCTGGTCTAGTAGTTAGCCTAGCGTTTCTTCATCGCCATGGCTCCCAAGAAGAAGACGGCCACGGCGATCGGCTCGTCAGGGGACGAACGACCCGTGCCAGTACGGGCGAGCAGCGGCCCGGTCACAGACAGAACCCGAGCCGCGGTCCATGAGCACCAGAATCGCCCTGGCTGTCAGAGCCTGGCGAGCGGCGCCGTTCGCGTGCCAGGCGACGGGCCGCACATCACCAAGTCTCAAGATGGGGCTGGGCACCCCGTGGGCTCCGCGGGCCCTCCAGGAGTGTCGTTGTGCCACCCGCGGGCGGCGCAGCAACCTCCAAGATGCCCACGCCGGCGATCACTGCGCGCTCTTCCCATGGTGTGTGCGACGAGCAGCGTCACCACGCCAGTGACCCTGGGCACCGCCGTGCGAAGAGCCCTGTGCATCATCCGCGGGATGAAGGAGTTCAGCATGCCCGCTGAAGTGCTGGAGAAAATGGCGCGCAGCCGCTGGGTCATGATGGAGCTCCTTCTAACGTTGTTAGAAGTCGAAGCGCGCCATGGTCCACGCAGCTATCGCTGCCACCCATGCCAGCAGAAGCTTTGGCGCGCGCGCAGCTGCTCCTCGACTTTCCTCCTGCTGCGGAGAAGCTCGACAAGTGGAGGGCCACCATCCGGAGCCTCGTCGCCATCGCCAACAAAGACGATCCGCGACCGGCAGGACCCTCGGGCCGGCGCTCCACTGAGCCACCACATGCCAGCGCTGGGAGGACCGGGGGTGCTGCGGTCATGGTGCACTGACCTCCTCCTCGCCAGCCGCCGTGGACGTCGGCCCGTCGTGACGACGCTTGTGATAACATCTTTGTAGCGTCATCCGACACACGGACCCACCGCGACCAGCGCCAAGTTCTTCGAGAACAAGCTCACGAAGACGCGGACCCACCGAGACCCGCTATGGACCACCCAGCACCGGGGGGCTCCGGCGGCCTACCTTACGAGGTGGGCTGCCCGGCCTTTACCTGCGAGCTGCGATAGTTCCAGTGGCCGTCCCACCGCACGTTCAAGCCCGACGTCGGCGAGAAGTACACTGGCAAGACCCATCCGTGCGATGTAGGCTGCCGGAGCTCGCGATGACAAGGTGCTTGCCAATTATTTCGCGCTGGCACTGAAGCCCAATGTTATGTCTTGGTTGATGCACTTGCCGGTGGAATCCATTTCATCTTGGTCGGATCTGTGCCATGAGTTCGTTGGCGCCATCACAGGAGGCCACCAAGCTCATGGCCAGGCCAGTGATCTGCATATCATTCCCAAGAAGGAAGGGGAAACCCTGCGCAAGTACATCCAGAGGTTCAGCCGGGTGCAGTACAACATCCCCGACGTTCATCCCGCCGCTGTGATCAGCGCGTTCCATCAGAACGTGTGCAACCGCAAGATGCGCGAAGAGCTGGCGATGACCAAGGTTAAGGATGTGGCCGAACTCTACGTTCTCTCCGATAGATGCGCCCAGGCTGAAGAGGGAAGGAAGTACCCCGGCGAAGAAGCCAGCGCGGAAACCGACTCTACCGATGAAGACGCCGCTGCCCCGACGAAGAAGGGCCGGCGTCGCAACAGGAAACGCAAGGGCAAGGCCGTACTTGCCGTTGAAGGGTCTGACGACACCGTCGCCGCCAAGAAGGTCAAGGCGGACGGCCCCGACAAGGAGATTGCCAGGTGCGCCGCCTGCCGGGCCTTAGCAGCTGCCGACAAGCCAGGGGGCTCCGGCGAGCAGTACTGCAAGATCCACCGCACCAAGGGCCACGACCTCCAGAACTGCCAGCAAGTCGAGCTGCTTGCCGAAAAGCAAAAGGCCGAGTATGAAAGGCGGGACAAGGAAAAAGGTCAGGACGGTGCCGAAGGATCCGGCAAGAAGCGTGGCGGCCAAGGAAGCCGCCCCGACAAGGACAACCAGCGAGAGAGGCCCGCCCGGGGCCGTAACAAGAAACAAGAAGACGATGATCACGACAAGGACGACGAGTCATGTGAGCAAGAATTCCAGAAGGCTACGGAGGCCATATGCGTCGATGGTGGCGCCTCGCTGCATACTTCTCGCCGCCAGCTCAAGCAGTGGGTGCGTGAGATTACAGCAGCGGAGCCGTCGTTCGACGCTTAGAAGCCACTGAAGTGGTCCAGCACACCCCTCATCTTTGACGCCGAGGACCACCCTGACTGCACAACCGCGGTTGGGTGTTTGCCATTGTTGGTCTCACCAACGATATGCAACCGCTAGGTGAACAAGATGTTGGTCGACGGCGGAGCCGGCCTGAACTTGATCTCGCCCGTCGTGATCAAAAGGTTGCAAATTCCTGATGGAGACCTCGAGGAAACGGGCAGGTTTCAAGGGGTCAATCCGGGGAGGAGCCAGCTGAAGGGGAAGGTCACACTGCCCGTGACGTTTGGAGGAGAGTTGAACTACAGGACGGAGAGGATCGTCTTCGACGTGGCCGAGATCCCCTTGCCCTACAACGGGTTCCTCGGCCGCCCGGCACTAGCCAAGTTCATGGCGGCGTCACACTACGCCTACAAACATGCTAAAGATGCCCGGGCCGTTGACCATCATCTCCGTCCCCTCCGACAAGAAGGACGCGCTGATTTGCGCCAACCAACTCTACCGGGAAGCAGTTGCAGCAGCTGCCGTCAAGGCACTTGCTCCTGCCGCTGAAGGCCAGGCCGGGAGGGAAGAAGAAGCTCGGCAAGACCTCTCGCATCCACTCCAGCAAGCACACCTCCTCGGAGTATTGCGCTACCGTCGAGGACGCGCCAGAGAGCTCTACCGGCAAGAGCAAGAAGTCCAGAGCCGAGCCACCGCAGACCAAGAAGGTGTCCGTCAGGGAGGATGGCACGGGAGGGGCCTTCACCATAGGCTCCACCCTCGACAGCAAATAGGAAGGCGCGCTCGTCACCTTCCTGCGGGCGAATGTCGACGTGTTTGCGTGGCAAGCATCCGACATCCCCGGTGTTTCCAGGGAGGTGATTCAGCACCACCTAGCTGTCTGCCCTCATGCGCGGCCCGTCAAGCAGAGGGTCAGAAAGCAGGCTCTGGAGAGGCAGGAGTTCATCACAGAGGAGATCAGGAAGTTGGAACCAGCAGGTTTGGTGAGAGGAGTGCTCCACCCGACGTGGTTGGCCAATCCGGTAGTGGTGCGCAAGGCAAATGGGAAGTGCAGGCTGTGTATTGATTACACAGATATCAATAAGGCTTGTCCTAAGGACCCCTTCCCGTTGCCGCGCAATGACCGGATTGTTGACTCCACGACCGGGTGTGATCTGTTGTCATTCCTCGACGCCTACTCGGGCTACCACCAAATCTTCATGACAAGAGAGGATGAAGAGAAGACAACATTCATCACCCCATGTGGTACGTATTGGTTTTTACGGATGCCTTTCGGGTTGAAGAGTGCTAGCTCTACCTTTGTAAGAGCGGTCCAAATTAGTTTTGAACCTCAGCTCCATAAAAATATGGAAGCATACATGGATGAAATAGTGGTCAAAACCAAGGACGGGGCAACTCTTGTGCAAGATCTGGAAGAGACATTTTCCAACCTGCGCAAGATCAACCTTAAGCTGAACCCTGAGAAGTGTGTCTTCATCGTTCCGTCCGGCACTTTGTGTCACAACGCGGCATCGAGGCAAACCCAGACAAAATCAAAGCTATTGAGCAGATTGAGGCGCCCAAGCGGATCAAAGATGTGTGTCGGCTCACCGGCTGCGTCGCCGCCATGAGCCGATTCATCTACAAGTCTGCCGAGCGTGCCCTCCCCTTTTTCAAAATCTTGAAGAAGGCAGGCCCAATGGAGTGGACCCCAGAAGCCAAGGCGGCGTTGCAGGATCAGAAGAAATACCTTTCCTCCACGCCAATACTGGTTGCGCCTAAACCACAAGGGCCGTTGCTGCTGTATCTACCAGCGACGAATCAAGTGGTCAACGCCGCACTGGTGGCACCGAGGGAGGTCGACAAGGAGGCAGTGGTGAAGGCAGAACCAGCGGATGGCCAGCCAAAGATCCCCCCGGCAGGGCCTGGTGCCGGCAAGGCAAGGCCCCCGGCAGAGTCTGATGCCACCAAGGCAGTGCCCGCGCAGTCAAGTGAGGTGGTGCACAAGAAGAAGATGATGCAGCACCCGGTTTACTTTGTCAGCTCCCTCTTGCAGGGGGCTAGGTCGAGGTACTCCAGTGTGCAGAAATTGCTCTTCGGCCTCCTTATGGCCTCGAGGAAGCTACGTCATTACTTCCAAGCCCACGAGATCACTGTCGTCACCTGCCTCCCATTGTAACGAATACTGCATAACCCAGATGCGACCGGAAGGATTGTGGAATGGGCCCTGGAGTTTTCAAGTTTTGGGTTGAAGTTTGAAAGTACCTCGACAATCCAGAGCAGAGTCTTGGCGGAGTTCATTGCAGAATGGACCTCAATGCCCGACGAAGAAATCCAGGAGACCATTCTCCCCGTAAAGAAGCAGACTGCGACTGGAGCATGTACTTTGATGGGCTTTCTCGCTGCAAGGCGCCGATGCCGGTGTGCTGCTTGTCGCACCCACCGGAGAGCACCTCAAGTATGTGATCCAGATGCACTTTCCTAGTGACATGTCCACAGACAACACTGCTGAGTATGAGGGGCTCCTTGCCGGTCTCAGAATCGCGGCAGACCTCGGGGTGAAGAAGCTCATCGTCAGGGGTGACTCGCAGCTTGTCGTCAAGCAAGTCAACAAGGATTACCAGAGCCCATTGATGGAGGCCTACATAGATGAAGTGAGGAAGCTGGAGGAGCGCTTTGACGGTATCCAAGTGGAGCACGTTCCCTGAGCGGAGAACGACATCGCCGATTACCTGTCGAAGCGTACCTCATTCAAGCTACCTGTGGAACCATACCTTTTTGCTCCGGTTAATGCAGCCATCCGTCGAACCATCAATAGGGCAAAACAAGCGGAGGAAATCAGGTCCCGGCAAGTGCTTTTCCGCCGAGCCCCCTAGGACTGCCGGCAAGGATGTTGCCGAGCACACTGAGCCTGCCCAAGAGCAACTGGCTCTGGCAGGGCGTCAAGCCCTGGCCGTGTAGACAGCCGCTCCCATGGCAGAAGAGATGCCTTTGGTCCTTGCCGTCGAGCCCCAAGCTCCGGCATGGGCGCAGCATACCGTCCGATTACTCCAAACGGGGGAGCTTCCTGAGGAGCAGGAAGAAGCGGAAAAAGTAGCTCGTCGGTCTGCCCTGTACCAGTTCGTCGATGACGTCCTGTACAGGAGGAGGCCGAATGGTGTGAAATTGAAGTGCATCCCCCGGGAGGAAGGACTGGAGCTATTGGCGGAGATACATGGAGGCATATGTGGCTCCCACATAGGGTCGAGGGCCCTTGCTGGCAAGGCATTCTGGCAAGGTTTCTTCTGGCCCACCGCCCTCCAGGATGCGACGACACTAGTAACCAAGTGTGAAGCGTGTTAGTTCCATTCAAAGAAGCTTCATCAACCAGCTCAAGCCCTTCGAACAATCCCTCTCTCCTCGCCATTCACGGTCTGGGGGCTCGATGTACTGGGCCCCTTCCCCCGTGCTGTCGGGGGCTTTGAGTACTTGTACGTTGCAATCGACAAGTTCACAACATGGCCGGAAGTGGAAGCAGCGAGAAAGGTGACAGCACAGTCAGCCGTCAAGTTCTTCAAGGGACTGGTCTGCCGCTTTGGTGTGCCAAGTAGAACTATCACTGACAATGGCACGCAGTTCATGAGCCACACCTTCATGCAGTACGTTCGAGACCTCGGCAGCAAGGTCTGTTTTGCTTCCGTGGCACACCCCCGGAGCAACGGCCAAGCGGAGAGGGCGAATGCTGAAGTGTTGCGAGGCCTGAGAATGAAGACCTTTGACAGGATGGACAAGAGCGGAAGGCACTGGATTGATGAGTTGTCGGCGGTTCTTTGGTCGATCAGGACAACGCCAAATCGAGCCACCGGTCAGACACCCTTTGCCCTTGTATATGGGGCAGAGGCGTTTCTCCCCACGGAACTCATATACGGGTCACCTCGAGTGCTCGCTTATGATGAGCTTGAGCAAGGGCAGTTGCGGCAAGATGACGCAATGCTCCTTGAGGAAGATCGTCTTCGGGCGGCTGTGAGAGCAGCATGCTACCAGCAAGCCTTGCACCGCTACCATAGCCGCAAGGTTCATGCCCGAAGCTTTGAGGAAGGCGACCTTGTTCTTCGGCGCGTTCAGTTGGCCAACAATACAAACAAGTTGACACCAAAGTGGGAAGGCCCTTATCGGGTAATACGAGTCACCAGGCCCGGCGCAGTCCGCTTGGAGACCGACGATGTTGTCCCAGTGAGTAATTCCTGGAACATCAAGCATCTTCGCAAGTTTTACCCATAAGGCGTGGCTTGCGCCCCCCCGGCAAGCCACCTTTTGTACAGCTTTGCCGGCAAGGCATGTAACCCTCTGTACAAAGCCAGGAGCAGACCCTAAGCATAAATAAACGAAGCACTGGCACCCTAAGTTATAGCATGCATGCTAGGTTGAGTCTCTTCCTCGGTTAGGGTTGATAGTGCTTAGCGGCGACTAACCCCTAGCCTAGAGGTCGGGTGTGCGTCTTTTCTGTTTTGTTTGGTTCGCAGGGCACTTCTGCTGAGCCACTTGGGAAAAGGAGAACGAACTAACGCTCCGACCCTGGCAAGGCAAGGCTGCCGGGGGCTAAAGATGCAAGGATCCAACCACGGTGAGCCAAGGTTGCCGGGGGCTGCGCATTCAGATAATTTTTCCATCCCCCTGTTGTACGTTTCCGTATGGAACTGGGACATGTGAAGCCTCATTTATGTCTTAAAACCACCGTGCTCCCTTTTTCCATGTACCTGAGAGTTACTTCCTGGGTCGGAATTTGGTAGTAGTTGTGGTGGCGAAGAAATGAACGAGGAGCCTAACTTACTTCGCCCCTGCCTCCGCCAAAAGCGCGAGAACGGTCGGCCGAAGAAGAGAAACGGCAAGGCCTGTTGCCGGGCGATAACGTTTATTATGAAAATAACAAGGATTCATCCTTGGCATGGGCCTCACCCACGCACGAAAGAACCCGGCAATCACCCTTTTTCATTAAAAACGTCCCATACAGCTACAGTTCATACAGAAAGAAAAACATGAACAAGGGGGATTAATAGCTTTAAACTTAACAAGGCCCGAAAGCTTACAGATTAAAAAAGAGATGAGATGCCCGTGATCCCTTTCTTGTCCCTCTTCTCAGGAGGCAGGTCAAGGGAGGCGGAATGGCAAAAGGGGCGCCTAGGCGAACTATGAGTAGCAGAAAGCACCAAGAGAACACCTCGGTGGCCGCCCACGGATGGGCCGGTGATGACGGTGCCGGGAAAGGAGCTGGAAGACTAGGCGGCAGGTTGCTGAACACGCGACGAAGGCGTCGGTGTCCGTGTACTCCGAGTTGAAGCCTTGCCGCCCGTCCTCTTCCTCTTCCACAGCCCCCCGACGCCAGCCGCCCAAGGAGACGGCCCAGAGAAGTTCAAGGAGCTGGCCCCTCCCTCGGCAAAACTCCGCCGGAGGAGCGGCCAGGTGCAGATGCTGCTGCTGCCGCATCCGCCCAGGCGCGGGGCGTCCGACGTCTCGTCGGACTCGTCCCCGCCATCTGCCCCGCTGTCCTCCTCGTCACTTTCACTCGAGTAAGAGCTTCACCGGAATCTCCGTCAGAAGAGCTCTCCACGTAGCACTTCAGGCGAGTTCCAAGATCCCCGAAGACCTTGACGGAGAGCAGGCCGTCCTCCATTAATTTGAACTAGAGGACGAGCCCCGCCGTCAGGCTATGGATGCGAGCGAATGTATTCCATCCACGGCGGAGGTACATGACCCGAGGAGCCGGGAAGTCGACGTTGACACTTTCGTTTAGAATTTAGGCATTATTTTTCCCCTTGCTTCCGAAAAAAGAGTCAAGAAACACTAATGGCAACCCTTCGAGTCGACGAAATTCATAAAATTCTCCGCATGGAGTATTAGGTGTAAAAATTTGGATATTCGTAGACGAGGAATAAGTAATCTTGTCTTGGGATTCTGTCCATTGATAGAATAAAAAATGACAAGAGACTTTTTTCCTGAACCCCCATTCCCACAGCCCCTGATGTGCAATCTGAGGGTCTGGGGCGGGTCATGCTCCATCTCCCGAGCAAACGGGGTGGGAAGACGAAGACGGCGACGCGGAGGCTGGCGCAGCCTGATAAAGGATTCGTGAGGCTGGTCTCCAACATGGCCTCACTCGGGAAAGGCAATCATTGCGGGGCAAGCCGACACGCCGCCCCGTCCTCCTCTTCCCCGGGCACCACGGACCTCGCCCATCAGGCTCGCCCTCCCCCTTCCCTCGCGGCTGGCTCACACGCGAGTCATGGGGGGAGGGTTGTTGGGCGGCGACCGCTGCCGCACGTCGATGGAACCGGGGTTCCCTTCTCCATGGCCAGATGGGGAAAGAAGCAGAGCGGGGAGTAGGATTGGAGAGTGCGGAGTGCCATCCCCCCTTTTCTTCTTATAAAGGTCAGGGTGGGCTCGGTCGCACCGGCACAGCCAATCCAGCATTGGGGGCGGATGGGGACCCGTGCCCCAATAGGTGGCGGGCCCTCCACAGTCGCACCTACATGAAGGACGACGTGGCGGAGCGTGTAGGGTCTAAGGACGGGCTGAGGCGACCGTTTCCTGCACCGTGATCAGGGGGCGTGGGCGCCTTAAAGACTGCGACCCGAGTCCATCCAGTAAATGAGCCGCGCCTCCACGCCTCCCTCTTTTTACGGGGAAGGCGCGAGCCGCCTCTATAGCATGATGTGACGCATGCATGCAAGAAGCGCCCCATGAATGCCGCCCACCTCATGCGCACCCCTCCACGTCGCGCATTCGACGCGGGTCGTGGGGAAGCGCAGCAGACGGAAAATTACCGCGGTAAAAACCGCCCCTCCTACCCACGCACCGTTTTGGGCCTGGCCCAACAACGTGTTGCGCTTATGTGTGGCCCAGGCCCGGGGGCTCCTGTCGGTGTACAAAAGAAGGGGCGCACCTTTGTACCCCATTACCTGTGTACGGACAGTCGGAGCCGCGCCCACGGCCGCACCAAGCAGAACAGGGGAGGTGAACCTAGGTAAAACCGAAGCCCAAGACAGCTAGAGCAACGCCAAGGCTGAGACCACAAAAGAGAAGAGAGACAAAGCAGGTTCCCCCGGCAAGACCCTTGTCGGGGCAGCCTCCGCGGCCCCGGCAAGGCCCTTGTCGGGGCGGCTCGTCCAACACTAGCGGAGCGCACCACCCTTGAGCCCACGGTCTCCAACTGAAGGAAATATGCCCTAGAGGCAATAATAAAGTTATTATTTATTTCCTTATATCATGATAAATGTTTATTATTCATGCTAGAATTGTATTAACCGGAAACATAATACATGTGTGAATACATAGACAAACAGAGTGTCACTAGTATGCCTCTACTTGACTAGCTCGTTGATCAAAGATGGTTATGTTTCCTAGCCATAGACATGAGTTGTCATTTGATTAACGGGATCACATCATTAGGAGAATGATGTGATTGACTTGACCCATTTCGTTAGCTTAGCACTCGATCGTTTAGTATGTTGCTATTGCTTTCTTCATGAATTATACATGTTCCTATGACTATGAGACTATGCAACTCCCGTTTACCAGAGGAACACTTTGTGTGCTACCAAACATCACAATGTAACTGGGTGATTATAAACATGCACTACAGGTGTCTCCAAAGGTACTTGTTGGGTTGGCGTATTTCGAGATTAGGATTTGTCACTCCGATTGTCGGAGTGGTATCTCTGGGCCCACTCAGTAATACACATCACTATAAGCCTTGCAAGCATTGTGACTAATGAGTTAGTTGCGGGATGATGTATTACGGAACGAGTAAAGAGACTTACCGGTAACGAGATTGAACTAGGTATCGAGATATCGACGATCAAATCTCGGGCAAGTAACATACCGATGACAAACGGAACAACGTATGTTGTTATGCGGTCTGACCGATAAAGATCTTCATAGAATATGTGGGAACCAATATGAGCATCCAGGTTCCACTATTGGTTATTGACCGGAGAGGTGTCTCGGTCATGTCTACATAGTTCTCGAACCCGTAGGGTCCGCACGCTTAACGTTACGATGACAGTTATATTATGAGTTTATATGTTTTGATGTACCGAAGTTTGTTCGGAGTCCCGGATGTGATCACGAACATGACGAGGAGTCTCGAAATGGTCGAGACATAAAGATTGATATATTGGAAGCCTATGTTTGGACATCGGAAGTGTTCCGGGTGAAATCGGGATTTTTCCGGAGTACCGGGAGGTTACCGGAACCCCCCGGTAACTTAATGGGCCTTAGTGGGCCTAGGTGGAAGAGAGGAGAGGAGGCCAGGGCAAGGCCGCACGCCCCTTCCCCCCCAATCCGAATAGGACAAGGAGAGGGGGCGGCGCCCCCCCCCTCTTTCCTTCCTCCCCTCCACTTCTTCCCCCTCTCTCTCCTAGTCCAACATGGAAAAGGGGGGAGTCCTACTCCCGGTAGGAGTAGGACTCCTCCTGGCGCGCCTCTCCCCTTGGCCGGCCGAACCCTCCCTTGCTCCTTTATATACGGGGGCAGGGGGGCGCCTCTAGACACACAATTGATCATTGATCTCTTAGCCGTGTGCGGTGCCCCCTCCACCATATTACACCTCGATAATATCGTAGCGATGCTTAGGCGAAGCCCTGCGTCGGTAGAATATCAACATTGTCACCACGCCATCGTGCTAACGAAACTCTCCCTCAACACTTGGCTGGATCGCAGTTCGAGGGACGTCATCGAGCTGAACGTGTGCTGAACTCGGAGGTGCCGTGCGTTCGGTACTTGATCGGTCGGATCGTGAAGACGTACGACTACATCAACCGCGTTGTGTTAACGCTTCCACTTTCGGTCTACGAGGGTACGTGGACAACACTCTCCCCTCTCGTTGCTATGCATCACCATGATCTTGCGTGTGCGTAGAATTTTTTTGAAATTACTTCGTTCCCCAACAGTGGCATCCGAGCCTGGTTTTATGCGTTGATGTTATATGCACGAGTAGTACACAAGTGAGTTGTGGGCGATATAAGTCATACTTCTTACTAGCATGTCATATTTTGGTTCGGCGGTATTGTGAGATGAAGCGGCCCGGACCGACATTACGCGTACGCTTACGCGAGACTGGTTTCATCGTTGCGAGCACTCGTTACTTAAAGGTGACTGGCGGGTGTCTGTCTCTCTCACTTTAGTTGAATCGAGTGTGGCTACGCCCGGTCCTTGCGAAGGTTAAAATAGCACCAACTTGACAAACTATCGTTGTGGTTCTGATGCGTAGGTAAGAATGGTTCTTGCTAAGCCCGTAGCAACCACGTAAAACTTGCAACAACAAAGTAGAGGACGTCTAACTTGTTTTTGCAGGGCATGTTGTGATGTGATATGGTCAAGACATGATGCTATATTTTATTGTATGAGATGATCATGTTTTGTAACCGAGTTATCGGCAACTGGCAGGAGCCATATGGTTGTCGCTTTATTGTATGCAATGCAATCGCCATGTAATTGTTTTACTTTATCACTAAGCGGTAGCGATAGTCGTAAAAGCAATAGTTGGCGAGACAACAACGATGCTACGATGGAGATCAAGGTGTCGCGCCGGTGACGATGGTGATCATGACGGTGCTTCGGAGATGGAGATCACAAGCACAAGATGATGATGGCCATATCATATCACTTATATTGATTGCATGTGATGTTTATCTTTTATGCATCTTATCTTGCTTTGATTGACGGTAGCCTTATAAGATGATCTCTCACTAAAATTTCAAGATAAAAGTGTTCTCCCTGAGTATGCACCGTTGCCAAAGTTCGTCGTGCCCAGACACCACGTGATGATCGGGTGTGATAAGCTCTACGTCCATCTACAACGGGTGCAAGCCAGTTTTGCACACGCAGAATACTCAGGTTAAACTTGACGAGCCTAGCATATGCAGATAAGGCCTCGGAACACTAAGACCGAAAGGTCGAGCATGAATCATATAGTAGATATGATCAACATAGTGATGTTCACCATTGAAAACTACTCCATTTCACGTGATGATCGATTATGGTTTACTTGATTTGGTTCACGTAATCACTTAGATGATTAGAGGGATGTCTATCTAAGTGGGAGTTCTTAAGTAATATGATTAAAAGAACTTAAATTTATCATGAACTTAGTACCTGATAGTATCTTGCTTGTCTATGTTAATTGTAGATAGATGGCCCGTGCTGTTGTTCCGTTGAATTTTAATGCGTTCCTTGAGAAAGCAAAGTTGAAAGATGATGGTAGCAATTACACGGACTGGGTCCGTAACTTGAGGATTATCCTCATTGCTGCACACAAGAATTACGTCCTGGAAGCACCGCTGGGTGCCAGGCCTGCTGCAAGAGCAACACCAGAAGTTATGAACGTCTGGCAGAGCAAAGCTGATGACTACTCAATAGTTCAGTGTGCCATGCTTTATGGCTTAGAACCGGGTCTTCAACGACGTTTTGAACGTCATGGAGCATATGAGATGTTCCAGGAGTTGAAGTTAATATTTCAAGCAAATGCCCGGATTGAGAGATATGAAGTCTCCAATAAGTTCTACAGCTGCAAGATGGAAGAGAATAGTTCTGTCAGTGAGCATATACTCAAAATGTCTGGGTATAATAATCACTTGATTCAACTGGGAGTTAATCTTCCGGATGATAGCGTCATTGACAGAATTCTTCAATCACTGCCACCAAGCTACAAGAGCTTCGTGATGAACTATAACATGCAAGGGATGAATAAGACAATTCCCGAGCTCTTCGCAATGCTAAAGGCAGCGGAGGTAGAAATAAAAAAGGAGCATCACGTGTTGATGGTCAATAAGACCACTAGTTTCAAGAAAAAGGGCAAAGGGAAGAAAAAGGGGAACTTCAAGAAGAACATCAAGCAAGTTGTTGTTCAGGAGAAGAAACCCAAATCTGGACCTAAGCCTGAGACTGAGTGCTTCTACTACAAGAAGACTAGTCACTGGAAGCGGAACTGCCCCAAGTATTTGGCGGATAAGAAGGATGGCAAGGTGAACAAAGGTATATGTGATATACTTTTTATTGATGTGTACCTTACCAGAGCTCGCAGTAGCACCTGGGTATTTGATACTGGTTCTGTTGCTAATATTTGCAACTCAAAACAGGGACTACGGATTAAGCGAACACTGGCCAAGGACGAGGTGACGATGCGCGTGGGAAACGGTTCCAAAGTCGATGTGATCGCCGTCGGCACGCTACCTCTACATCTACCTTCGGGATTAGTATTAGACCTAAATAATTGTTATTTGGTGCCAGCGTTGAGCATGCACATTATATCTGGATCTTGTTTGATGCGAGACGGTTATTCATTTAAATCAGAGAATAATGGTTGTTCTATTTATATGAGTAATATCTTTTATGGTCATGCACCCTTGAAGAGTGGTCTATTTTTAATGAATCTCGGTAGTAGTGACACACATATTCATAATGTCGAAGCCAAAAGATGCAGAGTTGATAATGATAGTGCAACTTATTTGTGGCACTGCCGTTTAGGTCATATCGGTGTAAAGCGCATGAAGAAACTCCATAATGATGGACTTTTGGAATCACTTGATTATGAATCACATGGTACTTGCGAACCGTGTCTCATGGGCAAGATGACTAAAACACCGTTCTCCGGAACTATGGAGAGAGCAACTGATTTATTGGAAATCATACATACAGATGTATGTGGTCTGATGAATATTGAGGCTCGTAGCGGATATCGTTATTTTCTCACCTTCACAGATGATTTGAGCAGATATGGGTATATCTACTTAATGAAACATAAGTCTGAAACATTTGAAAAGTTCAAAGAATTTCAGAGCGAAGTTGAAAATCATCGTAACAAGAAAATAAAGTTTCTACGATCAGATCGTGGAGGAGAATATTTGAGTTACGAGTTTGGCCTACATTTGAAACAATGCGGAATAGTTTCGCAACTCACGCCACCCGGAACACCACAGCGTAATGGTGTGTCCGGACGTTGTAATCGTACTTTACTAGATATGGTGCGATCTATGATGTCTCTTACTGATTTACCGCTATTGTTCTGGGGTTATGCTTTAGAGACGGATGTATTCACTCTAAATAGGGCACCATCAAAATCCGTTGAGATGACGCCTTATGAACTATGGTTTGGCAAGAAACCAAAGTTGTCATTTCTTAAAGTTTGGGGCTGCGATGCTTATGTGAAGAAGCTTCAACCTGATAAGCTCGAACCTAAATCCGAGAAATGTGTATTCATAGGATACCCAAAGGAGACTGTTGGGTACACCTTCTATCATAGATTCGAAGGCAAGACATTCGTTGGTAAGAATGGATCCTTTCTAGAGAAGGAGTTTCTCTCGAAAGAAGTGAGTGGGAGGAAAGTAGAACTTGATGTGGTAACTGTACCTGCACCCTTATTGGAAAGTAGATCATCACAGAAACCAGTTTCTGTGACAACTACAGCAATTAGTGAGGATGTTAATGATAATGATCATGAAACTTCAGATCAAGTTATTACTGAACCTCGTAGGTCAACTAGATTAAGATCCGCACCAGAGTGGTACAGTAATCCTGTTCTGGAGGTTATGTTACTAGACCATGACGAACCTACGAACGATGAAGAAGCGATGGTGAGCCCAGATTCCGCAAAATGGCTTGAGGCCATGAAATCCGAGATGGGATCCATGTATGAAAACAAAGTATGGACTTTGGTTGACTTGCCCGATGATCGGCAAGCTATTGAAAATAAATGGATCTTCAAGAAGAAGACTGACGCTAACGGTAATGTTACTGTCTATAAAGCTCGACTTGTTGCGAAAGGTTTTCGACAAGTTCAAGGGATTGACTACGATGAGACCTTCTCACCCGTAGCGATGCTCAAGTCTGTCCGAATCATGTTAGCAATTGCCGCATTTTATGATTATGAAATTTGGCAAATGGATGTCAAAACTGCATTCCTGAATGGATTTCTGGAAGAAGAGTTGTATATGATGCAACCGGAAGGTTTTGTCGATCCAAAGGGAGCTAACAAAGTGTGCAAGCTCTAGCGATCCATTTATGGACTGGTGCAAGCCTCTTGGAGTTGGAATAAACGCTTTGATAGTGTGATCAAAGCATTTGGTTTTATACAGACTTTTGGAGAAGCCTGTATTTACAAGAAAGTGAGTGGGAGCTCAGTAGCATTTCTGATATTATATGTGGATGACATATTGCTAATTGGAAATGATATAGAATTTCTGGATAGCATAAAGGGATACTTGAATAAGAGTTTTTCAATGAAAGACCTCGGTGAAGCTACATATATATTAGGCATCAAGATCTATAGAGATAGATTAAGACGCTTAATTGGACTTTCACAAAGCACATACCTTGACAAAGTTTTGAAGAAGTTCAAAATGGATCAAGCAAAGAAAGGGTTCTTGCCTGTACTACAAGGTGTGAGATTGAGTAAGACTCAATGCCCGACCACTGCAGAAGATAGAGAGAAGATGAAAGATGTTCCCTATGCTTCAGCCATAGGCTCTATCATGTATGCAATGTTGTGTACCAGACCTGATGTGTGCCTTGCTATAAGTTTAGCAGGGAGGTACCAAAGTAATCCAGGAGTGGATCACTGGACAGCGGTCAAGAACATCCTGAAATACCTGAAAAGGACTAAGGATATGTTTCTCGTTTATGGAGGTGACAAAGAGCTCATCGTAAATGGTTACGTTGATGCAAGCTTTGACACTGATCCGGACGATTCTAAATCGCAAACCGGATACGTGTTTACATTGAACGATGGAGCTGTCAGTTGGTGCAGTTCTAAGCAAAGTGTCGTGGCGGGTTCTACGTGTGAAGCGGAGTACATAGCTGCTTCGGAAGCAGCAAATGAAGGAGTCTGGATGAAGGAGTCCATATCCGATCTAGGTGTCATACCTAGTGCATCGGGACCAATGAAAATCTTTTGTGACAATACTGGTGCAATTGCCTTAGCAAAGGAATCCAGATTTCACAAGAGAACCAAGCACATCAAAAGACGCTTCAATTCCATCCGAGATTTCGTCCAGGTGGGAGACATAGAAATTTGCAAGATACATACGGATCTGAATGTTGCAGACCCGTTGACTAAGCCTCTTCCACGAGCAAAACATGATCAGCACCAAGACTCCATGGGTGTAAGAATCATTACTGTGTAATCTAGATTATTGATTCTAGTGCAAGTGGGAGACTGGAGGAAATATTCCCTAGAGGCAATAATAAAGTTATTATTTATTTCCTTATATCATGATAAATGTTTATTATTCATGCTAGAATTGTATTAACCGGAAACATAATACATGTGTGAATACATAGACAAACAGAGTGTCACTAGTATGCCTCTACTTGACTAGCTCGTTGATCAAAGATGGTTATGTTTCCTAGCCATAGACATGAGACATGAGTTGTCATTTGATTAACGGGATCACATCATTAGGAGAATGATGTGATTGACTTGACCCATTTCGTTAGCTTAGCACTCGATCGTTTAGTATGTTGCTATTGCTTCCTTCATGACTTATACATGTTCCTATGACTATGAGATTATGCAACTCCCGTTTACCAGAGGAACACTTTGTGTGCTACCAAACGTCACAACGTAACTGGGTGATTATAAAGGTGCTCTACAGGTGTCTCCAAAGGTACTTGTTGGGTTGGCGTATTTCGAGATTAGGATTTGTCACTCCGATTGTCGGAGAGGTATCTCTAGGCCCACTCAGTAATACACATCACTATAAGCCTTGTAAGCATTGTGACTAATGAGTTAGTTGCGGGATGATGTATTACGGAACGAGTAAAGAGACTTGCCGGTAACGAGATTGAACTAGGTATCGAGATACCGACGATCGAATCTCGGGCAAGTAACAAACCGATGACAAAGGGAACAACGTATGTTGTTATGCGGTCTGACCGATAAAGATCTTCGTAGAATATGTGGGAACCAATATGAGCATCCAGGTTCCACTATTGGTTATTGACCGGAGAGGTGTATCGGTCATGTCTACATAGTTCTCGAACCCGTAGGGTCCGCACGCTTAACGTTACGATGACAGTTATATTATGAGTTTATATGTTTTGATGTACCGAAGGTTGTTCGGAGTCCCGGATGTGATCATGACATGACGAGGAGTCTCGAAATTGTCGAGACATAAAGATTGATATATTGGAAGCCTATGTTTGGACATCGGAAGTGTTCCGGGTGAAATCGGGATTCTTCCGGAGTACTGGGAGGTTACCGGAACCCCCCGGTAACTTAATGGGCCTTAGTGGGCCTAGGTGGAAGAGAGGAGAGGAGGCCAGGGCAGGGCCGCACGCCCCTTCCCCCCCCTCCCAATCCGAATAGGACAAGGAGAGGGGGCGGCGCCCCCCCTTTCCTTCCTCCCCTCCACCTCTTCCCCCTCTCTCTCCTAGTCCAACATGGAAAAGGGGGGAGTCCTACTCCCGGTAGGAGTAGGACTCCTCCTGGCGCGCCTCTCCCCTTGGCCGGCCGAACCCCCCCCCCTTGCTCCTTTATATACGGGGGCAGGGGGGCACCTCTAGACACACAATTGATCATTGATCTCTTAGCCGTGTGCGGTGCCCCCTCCACCATATTACACCTCGATAATATCGTAGCGGTGCTTAGGCGAAGCCCTGCGTCGGTAGAACATCAACATTGTCACCAGGCCGTCGTGCTGACGAAACTCTCCCTCAACACTCGGCTGGATCGGAGTTCGAGGGACGTCATCGAGCTGAACGTGTGCTGAACTCGGAGGTGTCGTGCGTTCGGTACTTGATCGGTTGGATCATGGAGACGTACGACTACATCAACCGCGTTGTGTTAACGCTTCCGCTTTCGGTCTACGAGGGTACATGGACAACACTCTCCCCTCTCGTTGCTATGCATCACCATGATCTTGCGTGTGCGTAGAATTTTTTTGAAATTACTTCGTTCCCCAACACCAACACCATCAACAACATTGGGCCAGGGCTCGGGAGGCACATCCATGGTGGCATGCAGATCTTTGTGAAGACAAGGAATATTCAAGATCAGATGAGGATTAAAAGACAATGATTGTCGGCAAGATCCTTGCCGAGGGGAGCCACAAGACCTCCGGAAAGATCCTTGCCGGGGACAACAGCACGCCACGGCGAGGCCCTTGCCGGGCCACCCGGCAAGGCCCTCGCCAAGGGCGCCAGCAGGGCCACCTCCAGGCCCGCACCAGCCAAGTCTCCACCGCCGTTCGCATGCAGCTGCCAGCCCAACCAGCTGGGCAGGCACCTGCATGGCAACAGGCAGCTCCCAGGCCAACTCAGCAAGCGCCTGCGTGGCGGCACGCAGATCTTCATGAAGACTTTGCCACCGCGCCACCTCAGCTGCCTGCCTGCCTACATGGCGCCGCATGCATCGCTGACCAGGGTGCGTGTTGAAGCAAGGAAGAGCGGCGACGGACGGGACGGGCCTCATTCTCGTCCCCAATAAAGCAAGGGGACACCTAAGCGATGCATTAAATGCGTCTTGTCCTGTAACACGAGTGATAAGCTCGTAGCACTGTACGCCATTCCACCTCCTATGTGCCACTGTGGCAGCCCCTTTCGACTATAAAAGGAGGCCCATGGCGTACTGGAGAAGGATTCGGCTCTTTGGAACGCCCCAGCCACCGTGGCTAGTTGGAAGGATCAAGAACACTCAATACATCCACCAAAGCAGGACCAGGGTTTTACGCATCCTCGCGGCCCGAACATGGGTAAACGATGCTTGTGCTGATTACTAATCCTGCTCTTCTTGCAACCGTGCGCCCCGGCAACCGTAGTAGGGATTCTTGTGATCCCATAGGTGTCGTTTCCCACCGACATTCTTAGACTGGTCAAAATGGATGGATACGGAGCTATATGATCTCGTAGTGACCGTATAATCACCTCATCACGTATACGCTGCAGCCTCGGCGCTTGTTTTCTAGGGTTTGCACTCTTCACACTCTCTCTCCAGTGTATATATATACACGCTAGAGCCACAGCGCATGTAGTTGCTCTCTTCACACTCTCTCCCCTCTCCAGATCTAAATAAGACTTTGTTGGCCTCTCTCTCTCCCCTCACTGCTGGTCAAAAAGCCGGCAGGATCCGTCCGCCGGGAAGGGAAGGAGGCTTAACGTTGTCGACATCGGCGAGGGAGGGAATCCACCACCAGCGCAGCTGTTCTCTTTCACCCAGCGGCTGCGTGGGAGGGCCTCCGATCCCTTCTTCCTCTCCGCCGTACATAGTGTGGGCCGAACGGCCTCCGGTCGCCCACCGAACCACACCCCAAGAACCTTAAGGTATAATTTACTTATTCCACATGCATTGCTCTAGCTGCATGTGGGCCTTTCCGCTTCTCCACTCGTATCTAGGTGTTGGATCAAACAGGAAAGTAGTGGGGAAATTTGTATAGCATGAATCTAGGACATGGTTCAAAGAGGAAAGGAATGGGGGAAAGTAGTGGGGAAAGTTGTATATCATGAATCTAGGACGTGGTTCAAAAAGGAAAGGAAGGGGGAAAGTAGTGGGGAATATTGTATAGCATGAATCTAAGACGTGGTTCAAAGAGGAAAGGAATGGGGGAACGTAGTGGGTAAAGTTGTATAGCATGAATCTAGGACGTGGTTCAAAGAGGAAATGAAGGGGGGAAAGTACTAGTACAGACTGGCTATCCAGCACCTACGTTGGTCGAAAAGGGAAAACACTGACAAATACAGTACGCACATCTGTAATGAATTGATCTTTTTGTTTCGGGGGACAAGGCTGTAGAGTTTGAGCATGACTAGATTTGCTACGCTCACATAGGGAAAGGTGTCTAAAGATAAAAAAACTGGGACCAACACAAATATGCTCCTTGGTTGTTTGTTCTTTGTTGCATAAGATTGTGCATCACCCCTTCATACATCGGTAGATGCACATGGTGCTGGTGCGTCCACTATCCCGTGCAACACTTTAGCTGTTGTTAATCTAAGGCCCTGTTTGGTTAAAAAGTCCCTAGTCCCTACCTGCTTGGTTCCAGGGACTAAACATGGACTAGAGGTTATTAAATAACATGCTAAAAGACCATGTTACCCCTAGTAATGAACTAATAGAGACAAGGTGCGATGCGAGCCAGGGGCAACTGTAGGAAAAAGTCCCCAAAAGACTCTCCCTCGGGGTCTTCTTTCTTTAGTCCCAAATGCCAACTTTTAGCCCCTAAAAGTCCCTCTTGTTTGGTTTAGATGGAACTGACACGGACTTTTTTTTATTCCCTACACCAAAAAGTCTCTGTAAACAGACACCCTCTAATAATGCCGCTGGAAAATTGATGCAATGCCACAGTTAAAAGCAAATTACATGTTTAACAAATTTTATTGTTAATATAATCTCTCTGTTAATATTAATCAATGCCACCGTTTGAGAAATTCTACTGTCTTGCTTTCTTTCCCATTTAGATAAGTTAGATGCTTCTATTTGTTGGCTTCTGTGTCATCCACCGTTATTGACCACTAGTTGTTTACTTTGCACCTCTGTGTAAACAGGGTTATCTACTTCACCTCGTTGCTATTGTGACCTTTTGTTGCACTGCACAAAACACTTTTGTTTTAGGAGTGTTTTGTGCAGTTCAACCAAAATGTCACACCAACAATGTTGCAATATTGCTTGATCTTAGTGGAACTGCACAAGAGGAGATCTTACTTCCTATCCGTGTTGGCAAATTTGGTTCAGATATTCTTCTTGTGAGTTGTTTGAATTCCGCGTCATGAGAGGTTAGTACTAGCTTTCTTTCACATGATTGTCCAGTGTGCTTTCATATGTTGTGCTACTTGTACGGTAATGTTGCTTGATTTTAGTGAATTGCACTAATGGAGACAAGAATTCCAATCTGTATGTGCACCGTAATATCCCATTGAGGTAAGATAAGGATATTTCACAACTGTTGGCCTGTATTTTGACACTTTCATCAGAAAATTAATGTCGTTGTTTAGTGCTATACTTGTGCTCCCTAATTAACATGCCAAATCTTACATTGAAGGCGAAGCTTGTCTATTATTGAACAAAGTGATGAAGGGGAAGAACAAGTAGAAGAAAAACAAAAATCAACTCCCGGTGCTGTAATGAACCACTGGAACTGTGATGACACAAGTAATGATATAGTTTTGCATCTTAATTTATTGCTTTGGCTAGAACGAGCTATTGTTTTGCCACTGATTTGATGCCATTCTTAATGTAATATGTAATTATCTCTACTTGTGCAAACAGGGATCTTGTTTGAAGGTACCATATATTTTAGTGGAACTGCACAAGAAGATGTTGGAAACATTAAACTAATCAAGGATTATATAGTAAGCATGGCAACCACAGTAGATAAAACAGATGGTTCCAGAGAAGTGCTTTATCTGTATGCTCTACACAATAAGCCTCCTGACAAAGGTTGGTACTCGCCCACGGGTTTCATCCATATGATTGAGCTTTGTCATCTCTATTGGTGTTGTGATACTATTTAGATACTGTCATGGGAAACTGGTATTGTCCTTGAGAAGTGCTTCATCTGTGATGTTTTAAATATTTCCTTTCCTTTTTTCCGAGCAAACAGAGATGCTAGCATTTAGTTTTCCTCTTGTCTTTGCATAGTGGGATCATCTTCCTCTGAAGCAGAATACGGAGTACGTGAAGTGACTAGTTTCGATTATGCCAGGATGAAGAAGCCATGTCTATCTTCTCATCAAAAGGAGCAGTTGAAGGATGGTTACATTACTCCCCACAAGACCAAACTAACTTTAGCTCAAAAGGACTGAGAGATCTCCATCTTTTTGCTGTGATGCGCAAGTACAATGTTGTTCTAGGATTCTTTCCGGTGAGTCCATTTTTCAAAAGTGTGCTCTACATGGACCATGTAGGTGCCTGTTTAAATTGTCAATTCATAGTACAGTTTGCTTTATACTAATCACTTTTTTGTATTTGTGCAAACAGGGGTGCTCAGCTTGATTTCAATGGGAACTGCACAAAATGTTTATGAATACATCGAATCATTCATTACCACCACAAGAAAGGAGGTGTCGATACGTTCAAGGCCTTGCAACATATAAGGGCGAAATCATACAAGCTACGCGCGAATTTGGTTGATTTTGGTGGAACTGCACAAAAAGAACAGCTGGTTTATTTAGCACGAGGTGCCATGTCAATGTCCGAACTGATGGCAAACCCTGCCCATTCCACAATCGTAGGCATTTGATATTTTGGAATGGGAAAACCTTGTCAAAGTTTGCTCATTGACGCACAAAAACAACAAGCATTTGACATTTTGGAATGGGACAACCTTGTCAAATTTTACTCATTGATGTTAGCAAGAAGACATGCGTCTGATATTTTCGAATGAGACGCCCATTGCTGTCAGCAGCGTTGATCTAATTTTATTTATTGTTTAGTTGTGAAGTAAATATTGGCTCTAAAATGTGAATCGCTGAGATGCATAATCATTGATTGTTTTGAATGTTCTCTATGAATTGCCAGGCATGTGTGCTTGATTGCAATGTACAGGAAGGCTAAAAAGCAGCTCAAACTCTTTGTACTCCCTCTATTCCTTTTTACTTTGCATATTAGATTTCTTTCAAGTCAGTTGATTTTACATTGTGAATGTTCATACTTTTTTCTAAAAGATTGGCCAAAGTAGAGATACTTTGACTGCAGACAAAACTTTTATGCAGACTAAAAAGGACTGGATGGAGTACATGTGAAACTGCTGCAAACGAGGTGATCACCCTGGGAATAATCCTAGTACGTATTGTTTTGCATGTTCATCCAATGCCAGTGATACAAGAATTCGAACTAATCGAACTAAATTCATACCTACACGGTCGGATTTTATATAAACATGCCGGATTTCATTACATTTCATACATTCTTCAACTAAAAAGGGGTGCGTTGGAGGTATAATTAATTAACCGAATCTACCCACCTTTGTCTGGCTCAGCCAAACAGAACCTTCTTCTCCAGCGGACTGAACTTCAGTGACTTAACTGCAGGTGCAGTTGTGTAACCAACATGTGGCCCAGATCCTTATTGGGCCCATGTGTCAGTGACCCAACTGCACCAGCAGTTAAGTAACTGAAGCATCGTCCTTCTCCAACATAGCTCTCCGACTCCACGTCGCCGCCAAGAAGCTAATCGGCCGTCAATGGTCAACCCACCTAGCTTGGCTTCAACCGGAGGGTAGCAGCGGTGGCCTTACTTGGAACCGAGCAGCAGCGACCTACCGTGTTCTACTCTTCCTCGTTTTTTGTCTGGCGCGGCCTCGTTGGCAGCGGGGCGGGCCCTCAACGGAGCCGGCGATGTCCTCTATCTCGTTGCCGGCAGGGCGGCGCCTCGGCGGAGCGCGGGAAATCCTCCCCCTCGTTGCCGGCAGGGTAGGGCGTCGGCTGAGCCGGCGATGCCCTCTGCCTCGTTGTTGGCACCGCGGGGCCACGGCGAGGCAGGGCCTCGTCGACGCCAGTGGAGTGGAGACTCGTCGGAGCCGGCATTGTCCTCTGGCTCGTTGTTGGCGGGGCGGGGCCTCGGTGGAGCAGGGCCTCGGCGTAGCCGGCGGTGTCCTCTGCCATGTTGTTGGCAGGGTGGGGCCACGGCAGAGCCGGCGGTGTCCTCTGTCTCGTTGTTGGCGCCGCGGGGCCTGGGTGGAGCAGGGCCTCGTCGACGCCAGCGGAGTGGGGACTCGATGGAGCCGGCGTTGTCCTCTGCCTCGTCCTCGGTCTCGCCAAACAGCGCCTCGCCCACTTCATCACCCTCTTTGTAGGAGGCCGGAGCCTCCGCCACCCGTATGCTTGTACCGCCAGCGCTCGAGGCGGCCCTCACAGGCGAAGCAGTATGAGTCGAGCAGCACCTCCTTCTCCGCCCGCTCCGCGGTGATCTGCTCCTCTGCCTGCAGGTGCTCCTGGAGAAGATGGTGGTTGTAGGCGCCGTTGGCCTGCACTTCCCGGAACTGCTCCTGATGCTTTTGCCTCACCGTGTCCATGTATTGGGCACGGGCCTCGCCGATGGTCATGGTGCAATGCACCGGCGAGGATGGCGCGGAGGAGGGGATTGGCGCCGGATCATCGACTACCATGTTCTCCATTGGGACATCGTCATCCTCCGGCTACCTGCCGGCCAAGAAGTCAGCAGCAATGGCTGCCATCTCCTTGCGGTCCTTCGTTCTCCCGTCCCGAAGAGCGCTGGAGCTCGAGGAAGCTATGGTGGGCAATAGTGGTGTCGACAGGAGGAAGGGAACGGAGGCGGATGACTACGGCTATGGCCGGCGCAGCAGTTTATATAGCAATGGTAGGCGGCGGTGCGACGGACGTGTGGCACCGGAGTAGCCGCCTCGGCAACCACGTATCATTAATGTGGGCGGTAGACGGACGGACGGACGACACTTGTATCTTTTGAAGGCGGAGCAATCGCCTGCGCCGGGAAGCGGGGCGGGCAGCGCTGACCGTTTCGGGCGGAAAGCGCGCGCGCGCGAGGGAGGCGGTCTGGGTGGGCCAGGGCATTCAGACACGTGGTTGGCACTGGGTCGGTCCAGCAGCCAGACATGCTGGCTCGGCAGCGAGCTCACCGAGCTGAGCGACGACAATCAGACGATGGATGTAGCTTCCAACCAGGAGCCGACGCCACTGTCCAAGCCAGTTCATGCCATGTTCACCATAGAGCAGGTGCGGCCGCACTTCGACGCCCTAATGGCGGAAGAGCTACCAGCGTAGGAGGACCTGTGCTTCAACCTCCGTCTCGTCAACGAGCACCGGTGAACAAGCAAACGACAATGCCGTCGCGGACATGTGGCCCTATGATCTTGGCTTCCCGAATGAGCAACGGGCGCTGTATCAGACCATCCGTAGGGCCCGCGAGGCCCTCTTCGTTGTCCTTCGAGTTGTTGCGCTCGCCGTGGCACTGTCGTCTCACGCTGTCAACATGGTCAATAGACATGAGGAATGAGGAGATGACTTTACTTGGAGAGGATGACAGTGGGGACCCACCAGGGCCATAGCCGCACGTTCGCAAGTGCCTCCTTATTATATACTACAACTGTAATTTTTTTGCTTCCTCCTGGTTTCCTGACATCACGGTCCCACACCATTGTCAACCTATGTAGTCAATAAATGAGAGAATTGCGCAAGGAGCGGCCGACATCTGGGACCAAGCAGCTCGAACAGTATTTGTGTTTTTGAGGTGTGAGCACTGCAGAGTTTTTCTTGAGCGATGTTTTCGTTTTTTAGACAAGAGCGATGTTTTCGTTGTTGGTCAGAGAAGAGCAGGGTATTAACTGGGCGGGTTGTGGCCCGTCTAGCCCCGGCCAGATATCCAGCCCAGATATTAATGTTTTTCAAGCTGAAAATGGCTAGCCCAGCTATACTTTTTTTGAGGAATACGCAGGCAAGGTCAACTTGTTATTCTCCGCCCCGCTGGGCTGTAAATCTTCCCAAGGAGGGATGTCTTAGGCTTAACAAGAAAATGGGCTTTAAGAAATAATAAATGGGATGTAATTATAAAAACTGGGCTGTAACTATAAATAAATGCACCAAACATGTATTTAGTATATAAAATATTATTTTTGGATTTTGAAAATTTTAATTTCATTAATTGTTGCGCGCGCAATGTTTCGTTCGATTTTTACGTAAGACAAATTTGTATTGAAATTGTATTTAATCTGACTAGAAATTTAGGGATAAAAATATTTCGGATCCCATCAAAATGTGGGAAATTTTATTGAATTCTGTTTTGAACGGTTGGTTGAAATTATTAATCGTTGTCCTAGCTAGAAAATTGGGCTGTACTTTTAACAAACTGTAAATGGGCTGTAGTAAATTCCATTAGAATTCAAAAATGGGTTGTACATTCTTACAAATCTCAAATGGGCTATAAGTTCTCTGCCACACATTTGTGGGCCTACTAAGTTGACGCATCCCCTAAAAAAATTTGACGCGTATGCAAGGCTCTATCAACTTATAGTCAACACACGGTTCTAGCAACAGTGGCCGTTGGATGTCCATCCAACGGATGTCGTGCTTCTTCTTCAATCCTGGATAGTCTAGCTTCATTCGCCCAAAAAATGATTCCTCCCCTGACATCTGGGGTGCACCATTTCAGAGGCTGACCTGTGGTCCTACTAAGTTGACGCGTACCAAGGGCTTTGTCAACTTAGTCAATATAAACGATTCTAGCTGTAGTGACCGTACGATGTCCATCCAATGGCCGTCGTGCTTCTTCAACCTCTGGTCTTCTTGCTCCAGCTGCCCACTGCAGCGCCGGTCGTGCCGCCTGCTCCTGCCTCCCGTGGCCGGCTATGCTGCCGCGGAGGCCTCACAACCCCCTACTACTCCCACCGCTGGCCAGGGCCTGCGGCGACGGTAGCCTCACACCGCAACCGAACCAGTGAACCCTCGTACTCCTCTCCACGTGGGCATCCATTGTCGTGTCTTCCCCGGCTCCGCGTCGTTCCCTTCCTAGGCCTCGCTGTCATTCACCGCCTTGGTGCTGTCGGCGCGACGTGGTCAATGTGGTTAACGAAGGACTTCCATCGGAAGAGTACTATATGTGGAGAGGCTGACAGCTGGGTCCATGGCCGCTGCAAGGAAGTGCCTCCTTATTACGCGGAAAATAATGATTCCTCCACCTGACAGAAGGGACCCGTCGGACGGGCCACCGTATTTCGCGAAAGAAACGTTTCCCCCCCTGACTGCTAGGACCCACCAGCTACATCTTCGCACGCGATGAAGTGCGTCCATATTATGGGGAAAAAATGATTCGCCCCCCTGACTGCTGGGACCCACTAGCTACATCTTCGCACGCAAGGAAGTGCCTGACAGTCGGGACCCACCTGGTCGAAGCGTACATAGCATTGTCATTCTGGTCACGAACGTGTACATACATACTGGTCGATGTAGAGGTGCACACATGTCATAGTAGAGGCGCGCACATAGCATGTACACGTACGTACAGCGGCCAGGGTGCAAGAAAGAAAATACGGCCACATACGTACATACGGGCGGGGTCTCAAACACATACTCACGCATACTTACGGACAGGGCTCGTGTACATGGCTGGGTCGGAACGGAGAAGCTGCGCCGTCGTCGTGTTCATGGGGAGGCAACCGGCTGGGTCGGAACGGAATGCGTCATCGTGTTCATCGGGAGCCAACCGGCTTGGACGGAACAACAGATGGAAATGAGGCCTAGCGTACCGCAGAACGGAGGAAACGGCCTTGTGTTCGACAGGACATGGCCGAAACGGGATCCTGTTCATCGGGAGGGGTTTGGCGTACCGCGAAACGGAGGAAATGGACCTCCTACGGTCAAAACGGGGTCCTGTTGATCGGGAGGGGTGTGGCATATCGCAAAACTGAGTAAACGGACTTGTGTTGGAGTGCTACGGTCGAAACGAGGGTCCTGTTCATCGGGAGGGGTGTGGCGTACCGCAAAATGGGACTCCACGGGATACTGTTCATCTCCACCGTTGACTGCCTCCACGGGCTACTGTTCATCCTTCGTCGACTACCTCCATGGGCTCCTGTTCATCCACCGTCGACTTCCTCCAGCCTATACTTGCGACCGTTCATCCACGGGCTCCTGTTCATCCAGCCTCCACCGCTCCTCCACCGGCTACTGTTCAGCCAGCCCTCTCCACAGGGTCATGCTCAACCACCCCTCCATGGGCTCCTGTTCATCCAGCCCTCCACCGGCTACTGTTTAACCAGCCCTCCACCGGCTACTGTTGAACCAGCCCTCCATGGGGTCCTATTCATCCAGCCCTACACGGGGTCATGTCCATCCACCGGCTTGATCGATCGGGGTACTGTTCATCCAGCGGCAACGGCCTCTACTACCACGGGGTTCTGTTCATCCAACCCCCCACCGGGAACTGTTCATCAAAACCCCCTCAACAACGCTCACTGTTCATCCAGGGAAGGATTTAGCAGTGTTCGATCGGCTTCAGTTAGCAGCAGTAGCGAAGGAATCACACGGGTTTAGTTAACAGCAAGGGATCGATCGATCGCTCGAGTTCAGTAACGCGTAGCCTGCAGTGCAATCGCTCAGGTTCAGTTAGAGCCCAACACCTTGCTCGGGTTTTGTTAGAGCCCAACACCTCGCACACACGCGCGTACGTACGAGAGAAAAGCGCATCGCTCGGCCCCCGACCACCCACCGTAAGCGGGAACTCCCCGATATTTTCCTCACCCTCGCTTCTACCATGGTTTTTCCGTCATGGACGGCCCAAAGAATGTCATGCAGCTGCATCTCCGGCCCGCCCAGGACGAAAAGCCCATTTACTGTCATGATTTTTTGTCATAGAAGTAGGACCCCACCACATCTATTATGATACCGGGTTTTTTCACAATTATCGTCATAGAAGTGTCATAAGTATGACAGAAAAAAATTCGTTCGGCCCAAAATGTCACGGATGTGTCTTTTTTTGTAGTGTGCACTTATGATTGGAACTCTAGCAAGCATCCACAACTACTAAAGATCATTAAGGTAAAACCAAACCATAGCATTAAAGTATCGAGTCCCCTTTCTCCCATATGCAACAACCCCCTTACTCGGGTTTATACTTTTTCACTCAAGCAACCGACTATAAGCGAATCATGAATGTATTGCTACACCCTACAACGGGGGAATCCTTCACGTGTGCGCGGCACGGAAGGCACCATAGGATAGCACAAAAATAAAACATACAACTCAAACCAATCTAGATCATCAATCAACCCAAAAACAAAAGAAATCTACTCAAAACATCATAGGATGGCAACACATCATTGGATCATAATATGCGGCATAAAGCACCATGTTCAAGTAGGGGATTACAGTGGGGTGCGGGATAGTGGACCGCATAAAAGAGATGAAGATGGTGATGAAGAAGGTGATGTTGATGAAGATGATCACCGCGGTGATGGTTCCCCCGGTGGAACTCCGGCGCCACCAAAAGAGAGGGGGAGAGAGTCTCCCCCTTCTGCTTCCTCCTCCATGGCCTCCCCCCTAGACGGCGAGAGGTTCTCCCTCTGGTCCTTGGCCTCCATGGTGATGATGGCCCCCTCCGGGATCCTCCTCCATGGCCTCTGGTGATGATGGCCCCCTCTAGAAGGGTGCCAGTGAGGGCCTAGAATGGTTTTTTGTGTCTACGGATGCTTGCGGTGGCGGAACTTCCAATCAGGCTTATTTCAAGGGGTTTTGGTCTTTATAGAAATTTTTTGCGTCGATCTCACGTCAAGGGGGTCCATGAGGAAGCGACAAGGTAGGAGCACCCTCCCGGGGGGTAGGGCGCGCCCCCTACCATGTCGTCTCCTCCGGACTCTTCTAGTCGAACTCTTGTGCTTCGGGGTTCTGTTTTGGTCAATAAAAAATCACCATAAATTTTCAGCCCATTCCGAGAACTTTTATTTTTGCACAAAAAATGACACCACGGTAGTTCTGCTGAAAACAACGTCAGTCCGGGTTAGTTCTAATCAAATCATACCAAAACCATATAAAATTGTTGTAAACATGGCATGAATACTTCATAAATTATAAATTCGTCGGAGGCGTATCAGCATCCCCAAGCTTAATTCCTGCTCGTCCTCGAGTAGGTAAATGATAAAATAAATAATTTATGAAGTGTTAATGCTAGCATAGTGCGTAAATTTCATCAATGATAGTACCAAACACTTTTTCTAGCATTATTCTTTATCATAAATAGTAGATCATCTCATAAAAACTCCCATGATCAAGTATCAGGCTATTCACATGTTAAAGTATAGACCATAAAGTTTCTTGAAAACTAACAAACCATGTTCTCAGTCATCAAACAATTGCGATTCGTCTTATTCTCAGGACAGGTCTATGTAAGAGGTTTGATTTATAAAATTCCACATACTCAACTATCATATAGTCTTCCATGATTGCTAACACTCAAAGCATATTTTTAGAACAAATACCATCCGTCGAACACAGAGAAAGATAGGGGCTTAATGTTTCGCCTCCCAACTTACTTATCATATAGATAATTGTCAACAATAATAATTCATGGTCAAATATATTTGAATGACCATATATGCTTAGATCTTTCCCCATCACATGATGCTTGCACACTAAAGAGTAGGTTGGAATGAGAAGGAATATTACTGACTCTTGCATAAAAGTAAAAGATAGGCCCTTCGGAGAGGGAAGCAGGGATTTGCAGGGTGCCAGAGCTTGAAGCTTTTAAAACAGAGATGAAAATAATTTTGAGAGGTACGCTTTCATTGTCAACATAAAAACTAGGAGTTCTCACCATCTTCCATGCTAGACACATTATAGGCAGTTCCCAAGCAGAAAGGTAATTTTTTTACTCCTCCTCCACCAACAATCACACTCCACGGCTGATCCAAAACAACGGGTACCGTCCATACCAACAACAGTCCTGGGGGAGTTTGTTTACATTATTTGCGATTTTGTTTATGATCTTTTGATCATAGTACTGAGCATCCCCATTACCATCCACTCTCTCGTGAATGATAAGTGAATAAACACTCATCGTGACAATAACCCACCTAGCATGGAAGATACTGACAACCCCTAGTCGCTACATGAGCGATTCGGGCATACAAAACAGATTATTATTTGAAGGTTTAGAGTTTGGCACATACAAATTTACTTGGAACGGCAGGTAAATACCGCATATAGGTAGATATGGTGGACACTCATGGCATGAAATGGGGTTTAAGGGTTTTGGTTGCACAAGTAGTATCTCTACTCAGTACAAAATTTTGGCTAGCAAAAGATCCTAAGCAAGCACCACATGTTAGAGGATCCATAACAATATAACTTCTATGCAAATATACCCAAACATAACTCATTACGTTGTCTTCCTATTCCAACTTCAACTAATGTTCTCAAGTTTGAAAATAATTAATGGGGCTCACAGTCATAGAAGATGTCCAAGATAGTATATTTATATGTGAAATCTCTCTTTCTTCAATATTCTTTAATGAATTTTTCAAGTGACCAATGTTGTGTCTGCTAACTTTCAATAAATTTTACCACCTATACTTCTCGTATGTGAAGTCATTACTCCGCATGGGATAATCATATGAAGCATATATAATTTCAAACATATGATATTCAATTCATTCAACCATTTTCTCATAGGATATAAGTGAAGCACGAGAGTAAATGACAAAACTACTGCAGAAAGATATAAGTGAAGATCAATGAGTAATTAAATAGTTAAATAGACATGCAAGGGCTCTCAATTATTCAAAATTTCAGATCCAATGATTTTATTCAAACAACTAGTAAATGAAAATACGCTCCAAGAAAAACACATATCATGTGACGAATAAAAATCTAGCTCCAAGTAAGGTATACCGATAGTTTTGATGACGAAAGAGGGGATGCCTTCTAGGGCATCCCCAAGGTTAGGCGCTTGAGTCTTCCTTGAATATTACCTTGGGGTTCCTTGGGCAGCCCCAAGCTTAGGGTCTTTCTACTCCTTATTCTCCTCATATCCATGTCTCACTCAAAACTTGAAAACTTCAATCACACAAAACTTAACGAAACTTTGGTTCTGTAAAAATGAGATACATAATTTTTCTCACACAATGCCTACTGTACCATATCATTTCTCCTATTTATATTGAGCAATATAAGCCATAGAAACTAGAAAACAAGCAAACTATGCATTGAAAACAGAATCTGTCAGAAACAGAATAGTCTGTAATGATCTAAACAACCACCATATTCTGCAACTCTAAAAATTCTGAACAATTAGGATAACATAGAAAATTTGTATATCAATCATGTGTCAAAAATTTAGATCAAAAGCATATTCCAGTGAATTTTCAAAATTCCTGGACTTAGAGCAAAAGTTTCTGTTTTTGCACAGAATTAAGTCAAGTATCGTCGACACTATCCCCAAGGCTTTACTTGGCACTTTATTGAAACAAAAGCTATAAAACAGCAACTACAGTAGCTTAATCATGTGAACACACAAAAACAGTAGGCATATATATTGGGTTGTCTCCCAACAAGCGATTTTCTTTAATGACTTTTTAGCTAGGCTTGACATTTTAATGATACTCTTCCAAACCCAATTCCGACGATAATTTTATTCATACTCTAAAAGATATAAGTGATGTTCATAGAGCATTCTACAATTAACATATATTGACCAATATCCAAGCTCAAAATATATAAGTGAAGCACACGAAGCATTCTATAAAGCCATACTCAAAAGATGTAAGTGAAGCACAAAGAGCATTCTATAAAGCCACACTCTAAAGATTTAAGTGAAGCGCATGAAGCATTCTATAAATAAATGAAGGACTATCTCATACTACTATGGTGCATAAAGGAAAATAAACACAAAAGACGCATATCATGTGAACAAAACAAAAAACCGAGGTATACCGATAATTGTTGAAAAAGAAATATGGGATGCCAACCGGGGCATCCCCAAGCTTAGATGCTTGAGTATACTTGAAAATTTTACTTGGGGTGCCTTGGGCATCCCCAAGATTTAACTCTTGCCTCTCTTTATTCTTCTCATATTGATAACTCCTCGATCTTCGAACACTTCATCCATACAAAACTTAACCAAACCCTGGTGAGATCCGTTAGTATGATTAAGCAAATCACTACCTTTAGATACTGTTGTAAACTCATTCCAATTTCATGTTAGCATTATATATACTGTATTCCAGCTTCACCATGGTTCATACCCCCCCGATACTACCCATAGATTCATCAAAATAAGTAACAAGACATAGAAAACAGAATCTGTCAAAAACAGGGTAGTCTGTAGTAATCTGGAAACTTCATATACTTCTGTAACTCGAAAAATTCTAAAAAGTTAGGACAACCTAAATTTTTTGAATAACAGTACTGTGTAAAAATTTCATAAACTTTTGACATTCCAGTACAAAATGTAAATTCACGCACTATGGCAAAAGTTTCTGTTTTTGCACTGCACATAGCAAACAAGCAATCCAATCATCCTAAAACCAAAACTTGGCACATTGTTTTGATAATACAATGGATATATACAAGGGGATAATTATTTTTGAGAAATTTCCATGAAAAATTCTACATTGTTTCCATGAGCATGGACAAAAGTGGTCAAGGTCGACCCTCACTTCTCGAATGCATAACCTTCCAATCACTTCTCTTTTTGAAAAAGTTTTTAGGCATAAGAGGCAAGTAATATTTTTGGTATTTCCCTATTTGAAATATTTTTTTTCACCCACAACTAAATAAAAAAACAAAAGGGAAAACAAAATTTACTCAGTGAAGAAAGCATACAAGCACACACGAGAATATCAACCCAACGCTATTGCTCCCCGGCAACGGCGCCAGAAAAGTGCTTGATAATCCCCAAGTGCAAGGAATCATCGTAGCAATTTCCAAAGATGGAAGTGATAAGTATGGAGTGTCGAACCCACATGGATCTAAAGGTAAGATCAATATTCTCTCAAGTCCTATCTGCCACTGATACAACTCTACCTATACCGAGCGTTTGCTTTCATCTAGAAACGAGAAATAAAACTATGTTCTTGGTATGAACAGGATAGCTTTTGATGTCGCTTGAAGCTACGTCGGTATTTCCCCAAAGAGGAAGGGATGATGCAGCACATCGGCGGTAGGTATTTCCCTGAAATATGAAATCAAGGTTATCGAACCAGTAGGAAAACCAAGCAACACAACATAAACTGCTGCTGCACACAGATAACAAAATCCTCGCAACCCGACATGTGAAAGGGATTGTCAATCCCTTCCGGGGTACGGCGCCTCAAGATAGGCAAAAAGGACGTGAGATAAAATTGTAGTAGATTGGAAGATAGATCGCAAATAAAATAAATAGAAATAAAATGCAGCAATGTATTTTTGTATTTTTTGGTTTAATAGATCTGAAAATAAATGCAAGGAAAAAGTAAATCGCAAAGGCAAATATGAGAAAGAGATCCGGGGGCCGTAGGTTTCACTAGTGGCTTCTCTCGAGAAAATAGCAAATGGTGGGTGAACAAATTACTGTTGGGCAATTGATAGAACTTCAAATAATCATGTCGATATCCAGGCAATGATCATTATATAGGCATCATGTCCAAGATTAGTAGACCGACTCCTGCTTGCATCTACTACTATTACTCCACACATCGATCGCTATCCAGCATGCATCTAGTGTATTAAGTTCATGGAAAAACGGAGCAATGCAATAAGAACGATGACATGATGTAGACAAGATCTATCTATGTAGAGATAGACCCCATCGTTTTATCCTTAGTAGCAACGATACATACGTGTCGTTTCCCTTTCTGTCACTGGGATCAAGCACCGTAAGATCGAACCCACTACAAAGCACCTCTTCCCATTGCAAGATAAATAGATCAAGTTTGCCTAACAAAACCCAAATATCGGAGAAGTAATACGAGGCTATATATAAGAGATCATCCATAAAAGAGATCAAAGGAACTCAAATACTTTCATGGATATAAAAAGATATAACTGGTCATAAACTCAACGTTCATCAGATCCCGCAAAAGAATTACATCATATGGATCTCCAAGAGACCGTTGTATTGAGAATTCAGCGAGAGAGAGGAAGCCATCTAGCTACTAACTACGGACCCGAAGGTCTACAAAGAACTACTCACGCATCATCGAAGAGGCACCAATGGAGGTGGTGAACCCCTTCCGAGATGGTGTCTAGATTAGATCTGGTGATTTTGGAATCTGCGGCGGCTGGATGTATATTTCATTGACTCCCCTAGGGTTTCTGGAATATTGGGGTATTTATAGAGCAAAGAGGCGGTATGTGGGGCACCCGAGGTGGGCATAACACACCCGGGCGCGCTTGGGCCTCCTGGCGTGCCCTGGTGGGTTATGCCCTCCTCGAGGCATCCCCAGCGTTGCGAGGGCCCATTATGTTCCTTCTAGTAAAAAAACCTCTGTGGAGTTTCGTTGTGTTTGGACTCCGTCTGATATTGATTTCCTATGATGTAAAAAACATGCAGAAAACAACAATTGGCACTTGGCACTATGTCAATAGGTTAGTACCAAAAAATGATATAAAATGACTATAAAATGATTATAAACATCCAAGATTGATAATATAACTGCATGGAACAATAAAAAATTATAGATACGTTGGAGACGTATCAGCATCCCCAAGCTTAACTCCTACTCGTCCTCGAGTAGGTAAGTGATAAAAACAGAATTTTTGACGTGGAATGCTGCCTATCATGTCATATCATATTCTTTTCTTTATAGCATGGACAATTGGACTTTTATGTGATTCAAAGCAATAGTCTAGTTTTGACATGATAATTTAGATACTCAAGCTTATCAACAGGCAATCATGTCTTTCAAAATATCAATGCTAAAATAAGTTATCCCTAACCCATCATGCTCAACCATTGATCCATTCATGAAACACATTGGCATATTAGCTACACCCAATACTCACGTACGATCATATTACCTCTTAGTTGGTGCTTTTATAAGAGAATACGGAGACTCAAATTCGAAATAAAAATTGCATAAAGTAAAAAAGAAAGGCCCTTTGCAGAGGGAAGTAGGGATTTGTAGAGGTGCTAGAGCTCAAAGCGAAAAACTTAGAGATAAAAAACATTTTGGGAGGTGTATCCATCCCACCAACGAAAATGACTTAGAGTTCCCAACACTTTCCATGCTAAATATATCATAGGCGGTTCCCAAACCGAAAATAAAGTTTATTCTTTTTTCCACCATACTTTCACTTTCAATGGCTAGTCGTATCCACGGTTGCCCTCCATACCAACACTTTCCAAGGAATTTATTATTTGACAACATCAAGTAAATTCGTTTTTTCATTTCCGGACTGGGCATCCCTAAGACCTTTGCCTTACTCTCGTGCAATGACAAGTGAATAAACACTCATCGTGGGAATAACACATCCAGCATGAAAAATATTAGCCACCCCTCACTGCTCTGCGAGCGAAACGAACACACAAAAGGGAGGTTTATTTGAAAATTAGAGATGGCACATGCAAATTTGCTTAGAATGGCAAAAGAATACCGCATATAGGTAGATATAATGGACTCATGTGGCAAAACTGGTTTAATGGATTTTGGATGCACAAGTAGAGATCATACTTAGTGCAAAATTAAGGGTAGCAAAAGATTGTGAAGCGACCAATCCAACAAATGAATAATCTCATAAGCAAGCATTTGCATAAATAACACCGAATAATGCACCACAAGTTGGATATAATTTCATTGCATGACTATTAACTTTCGTGCTTGCATAGGGAATCACAAACCTTAACACCAATATTCTTACTAAAGCATAATTACTCATCAACCTAACTCACATATCACATCATCATTTCTCAAAACTATGACTAAGTATCAGGTTTATTTTGTCCAATGATCTTCATCAAAGATTTTATTATATCCTTCTTGGATATCTATCACTTTGGGACTAATTTTCATGTGTTGCTTTTCATAAGCTCAAACAAATATAAGTGAAGATCATGAGCATAATGTTTCTTTCTCTCAAAATAATTTAAGTGAAGCAAGAGAAAAATTCTTGAAAATGTACTAACTCTCAAATAAATCTAAGTGAAGCAAGAGAGCATTTCTTCAAAAATACTAAAGCACACTGTGCTCAAAAAGATATAAGTGAAGCACTAGAGCAAGTCCATAGCTCATAAAAATTTAAGTGAAGCATAGAGAGCAATTCTAACAAGTCATGACATAATTTTGGCTCTCCCAAATAGGTGTGTCCAGCAAAGGATCAAGACTTAAAACACAAAATAAAACAAGCAAAGACTTATATCATACAAGACGCTCCAAGCAAAACACATATTATGTGACGAATAAAAATATAGCTTTGAATAAAATACCGATGGTCGTTAGAAAAAGAGGGGATGCCACTCGGGGGCATCCCCAAGCTTAGTTGGTTGCTCATTTTTCGATAATAGTTTGGGATGCCGGGGCATACCCATGCTTAGGCTCTTCTATCCTTTATTCCTTCATCCATCGTAAGATAACCCAAAACATGAAACTTCAATCACACAAAACTCAACAAAACCTCCGTGAGATCCGTTAGTAAAATAGAGCAAACCACTACTATAAGTACTGTACCAAACCAATTCATATTTTTTTTTGCATTATAACTACTGTATTACAACTTTTCTATGGCAAAAATTCATAAAATAAAACCATAGAGCCATCAAAATAAGCACACAATGCAAAGAAAACAGAATCTGTCAAAACAGAACAGTCTGTAGCAATCTGACTATTTCGAAAACCTTTTGAACTCCGAAAATTCTGAAAAAAATAGGAAGACCTGGGTAATTTGTATATTAATCTTCTGCAAAAAGAATCAGGGCAAAATCACTTTCTGGTAAAAAATTAGAATTGGTTCCGTGAGTGCAAAAGTTTCTATTTTTCCGCAAGATCAAAGAACTATCACCCAAGAAGATCCTATCGGTTCTACTTGGCACAAACACTAATTAAAAAACAAAAAAACACTATCATAACAGTAGAATAATTGTGCTAACACTCAAGAACAGAAAGCAAAAAGCAAAAATAAATTTTATTCATTGGGTTGCCTCCCAACAAGCGCTATAGTTTTACGCCCTTAGCTAGGCGTAAAGCAAGGATCTAAGTTTTGTCATCTTTGTTTCGAGATCTATAAGATGCCCTCATGATTAATTCATATGGTGGACTAATTCTTGTTCTAGGAAAGTGTTCCATACCCTTCCTAACAGGAAATTGGAACTTAATATTACCTTCTTTCATATCAATCACGGCACCGATAGTGCGTAAAAACGGTCTACAAAGAATAATTGGACAACACGGATTGCAATCAATATCAAGAACAATAAAATCTATGGGCACATAATTCCTATTTGCAATAACAAGAACATCATTAATTCTTCCCATAGGCCTTTTAATAGTAGAATCCTCCAAGTGCAAATTTAAAGAACATTCTTCAAAATCGATAAAGCCAAGCACATCACATAAAGATTTCGGAATTGTAGAAACACTAACACCCAAGTCATACAAAGCAAAACATTCATAATTTTTAATCTTGACTTTGATAGTAGGTTCCCACTCATCATGAAATTTTCTAGGAATTGAAACTTCTAATTCCAATTTTTCTTCAAAAGCTTTCATCATAGCATCAGCAATATGTTTAGTAAAAGCTTTATTTTGTTCGTAAGCATGGGTGAATTTATCATGGATTGCAACAAAGAAATACAATCAATCAAAGAGCAACTATCATAAGTAAAGTCTTCGTAATCCAAAAGAGTGGGCACATCACTAGCTAAAGTTTTGACCTCTTCAAACCCACTTTTATCAATTTTCTCAACAAGATTTCCACCCTCCGAAATATCAGAACACCTTCTAGCTAAAGTTGACTCTTCTCCAGTCCCTTTTTCATCAATCTTAACTTTACTAAACAAGGAATCAATAGAAGAAACACCAATCCTTTTAAGATCTTCATCACTTTTATCCTCTAACGAGATTGGTTTAGCGGCCATTTGATTTACTAAGGTAGCTTGTGCATCGGATATTTTTCCTAGCAAACTTTCAGCAAAATCATACTTAGATTGGAGGTTGCACACTTCTCTACTAATATCATCAAGTTGTTTTGTAATAGCATCTAGCACAATGGAGTGCTCCTTAAGTTCTTCACTAAAATATTTATTATGCTCAATTTTTTTAGTCATATATTCCTTAGTACTCTTCTCAATTTCAAGCAAAATATTTGGCTAAGGAACATCATAATATTTTGTTTGAGGCATCATGACTATGCAAACAGCAACACACACAAAAACAGATCCGGCAAGAAAACGGCGAACGGAAAAGAGAGGCGAATAAAACGGCAAATTTTGTGAAGTGGGGGAGAGGAAAACGAGAGGCAAATGGCAAATAATGTAAATTGCGAGGAGATGAGATTTGTGATTAGGAACCTGGTATATGTTGAAGATCCTCCCTGGCAATAGCGCCAGAAATTCCTTTTGATGTCGGTTGAAGCTACGTCGTTATTTCCCCAAAGAGGAAGGGATGATGCAGCACAGCGGCGGTAGGTATTTGCCTCAGATATGAAACCAAGGTTATCGAACCAATAGGAGAACCAAGCAACACAACGTAAATAGCTCATACACACAGATAACAAATCCTCGCAACCTGACGTGCTAAAGGGGATGTCAATCCCTTCCGGGGTATGGCGCCTCAACATAGGCAAAAGGACGTGAGATAAAATTATAGTAGATTGAAAGATAGATCGCAAATAAAATAAATAGAAATAAAACGCAGCAAGATATTTTTGCATTTTTGGTTTAATCGATCTGAAAATAAATGCAAGGAAAAAGTAGATCGCAAAGGCAAATATATGAGAAAGAGACCCGGGGGCCGTAGATTTCACTAGTGGCTTCTCTCGAGAAAATAGCAAACGGTGGGTGAACAAATTACTGTTGGGCAATTGATAGAGCTTCAAATAATCATGACGATATCCAGGCAATGATCATTATATAGGCATCACGTCCAAGATTAATAGACCGACTCCTGCCTGCATCTACTACTATTACTCCACACATCGACCGCTATCCAGCATGCATCTAGTGTATTAAGTTAATGGGAAAATGGAGTAATGCAATAAGAACAATGACATGATGTAGACAAGATCTATCTATGTCGAGATAGACCCCATCGTTTTATCCTTAGTAGCAACGATACATACGTGTCGTTTCCCTTTCTGTCACTAGGATCAAGCACTGTAAGATCGAACCCACTACAAAGCACCTCTTCCCATTGCCAGATAAATAGATCAAGTTGGCCAAACAAAACCCAAATATCGGAGAAGAAATACGAGGCTATAATAGATCATGCATAAAAAAGATCAAAGGAACTCAAATACTTTCATGGACATAAAAAAATATAACTGATCATAAACTCAAAGTTCATCAGATCCCAACAAACACACCGCAAAAGAATTACATCATATGGATCTCCAAGAGACCATTGTATTGAGAATTCAGCGAGAGAAAGGAAGCCATCTAGCTACTAACTATGGACCCGAAGGTCTACAAAGAACTACTCACGCATCATCGGAGAGGCACTAATGGAGGTGGTGAACCCCATCCGAGATGGTTTCTATATTGGATCTGGTGGTTCTGGACTCTGCGGCGGTTGGATGAATATTTTGTCGACTCCCCTAGGGTTCTTCAATATTGGGATATTTATAAAGCAAAGAGGCGGTCCGCGGGGCACCCAAGGTGGGCACAACCCACCAAGGCGCGCCTAGGCCTCCTGGCGCGCCCTGGGGCTTGTGCCCTCCTCGAGGCACCACCCAGGCACAGCCAGGGCCCATTATGTTCCTTCTGGTCCAGAAAAATCTCCATGGAGTTTTGTTCCATTTGGACTCCATTTGATATTGATTTGCTGCGATGTAAAAAACATGCAGAAAACAGCAACTGGCACTTGGCACTATGTCAATAGGTTAGTACCAAAAAATGACACAAATGACTATAAAATGATTATAAAACATCCAAGACTGATAATATAATATCATGGAACAGTCAAAAATTATAGATACGTTGAAGACGTATCAGCTTTGCATGATATCGGAGAACTAAAATATATAAAAATAGGTGTTGTTATTATAAAGTTAGAATATATTACTATATATTATAGATAGCGAGTGTGGAATAATGATGGGTCGGTGTGTGGAATTATCCTAGGCAACTGTTAACAAGATCGGTAGTCGTCATTGCAATTTCATATGAGCGAGAGGCATAAGCTAACATACTTTCTCTTCTTGGATAATATGCACTTATGATTGGAACTCTAGCAAGCATCCGCAACTACTAAAGATCATTAAGGTAAAACCCAACCATAGCATCAAAGTATCAAGTCCCCTTTTTTCCCATACGCAACAACCCCCTTACTCGGGTTTATGCATCTGTCACTCAAGAAACCCACTATAAGCGAATCATGAATGTATTGCAACACCCTACAGCGGGGGGAGTCCTTCACGTGTGCGCGACATGGAAAGCACCATAGGACAGCACTGAAATAAAACATACAACTCAAACCAATGTAGATCATCAATCATCCCAAAGACGAAATAAATCTACTCAAAACATCAGAGGATGGCAACACATTATTGGATCATAATATGTGGCATAAAGCACCATGTTCAGGTAGGGGATTACAGCGGGGTGCGGGAGAGTGGAACGCGTAAAAGAGATGAGGATGGTGATGAAGAAGGTGATGGTGATGAAGAAGGTGATGTTGATGAAGACGATCACCGCGGCGATGGTTCCCCCGGTGGCACTCCGGCGCCACCGAAAGAGAGGGGGAGAGATCCTCCCCCTTGTGCTTCCTCCTCCACGGCCTCCCCCCTAGATGGGGAGAGGTTCTCTCTCTGGGCCTGGGCCTCGATGGTGATGATGGCGCCCTCCGGGATCCTCCTCCATAGCCTCCGGTGATGATGGGCCCCTCTGGTAGGGTGCCAGAGTGGGCCTAGATTGGTTTTTCATGGCTACAGAGGCTTGCGGCGGCGGAACTTCCGATCTAGGTTTATTTCTGGGGTTTTTGGTATTTATAGGAATTTTTTACGTCGGTCTCACGTCAAGGGGGTCCACGAGGCAGCGACAAGGTAGGAGCACCCTCTCGGGGGGTAGGGCGTGCCCCATACCTTGTCGTCGCCTTGGGAATCTTCTGGTCCAACTCTTGTGCTTCGGGGTTCTCTTTTGGTCCATAAAAAATCACCATAAATTTTCAGCCCATTCCGAGAACTTCTATTTCTGCACAAAAAATGACACCATGGTAGTTCTGCTGAAAACAACGTCAGTCCGGGTTAGTTCTAATCAGATCATACCAAAACCATATAAAATTGTTGTAAGCATGGCATGAATACTTCAGAAATCACAAATACGTCGGAGGCGTACCAATGCTCTCCTATACAATTTGCCCTCTTGCCGGGATGAATACTGACGGTACAATCTCAGATGTTCTTTGGAATACAATATACGCCATCTTTGAAGGATTTATCTTTGATGTTAAGGATATGTTTCTAAACATTTTGAAGGACTCTACTGAGTATCCGAAAACCCTGAAAGTCTATGCCCCATGCCACTACAAAAAAAAGACACATCCGTGACAGTTTGGCCCGAACAAATTTTTTTCTGTCATGCTTATGACACTTCTATGATGATAATTGTGACAAAAATACGTATCATCATAGATGTGGTGGGTCCTACTTCTATGACAAAAAATCATGATAGAAAATGGGCTTTTTGTCCTTGGCCGGCCGCCAACGCACCTGCATGACATTCTTTGGGCCACCCATGATGGAAAAAATCGTGGTAGAAGCGCGGGCAAGGAAAATTTTGGGTAGTTTCTAGTTATGGTGGGTGGTCAGGGCCGAGCGATGCACGGTGGGATTGTGTGTTTCTCTCATACACGTACGCGCGTGTGTGTGAGGCGTTGGGCTCTAACTGAACCCGAGCGATTGCACTAGCTACGTTACTGAACCGGAACGATCGATCCTGGCTGTTAACTGAACCCAAGAGATTCCTTCGCTACTGCTGCTAAATGAAGCCGATCAAACCTGCCTCTTGATAAACAGTGACCATTGTTGGGGGTTGGATGAACAGTTCCCGGTGGGAGTTGGATGAACAAGACCCCTTGGTAGTAGTAGGCCCTTGCCGCTGGGTGAACAGGACCCCGACTGAGGAGCCGCCACACCCGAGCCGGTTGGGGGTGGATGAACAGGAGCCCGTGGAGGGCTAGTTGAACAGTAGCCGCTGGAGGCTGGATGAACAGGATCTCGTGGATGAACAGCAGCTGGTGGAGGCTGGAGGAGCTTGACGGTGGATGAGCAGTAGCAGGTGGAGGCTGGAGGAAGTCGATGGTGGATGAACAGTAGGCCGTGGAGGCTGGAGCGAGGCACTAGACGGTGGATGAACAGTAGCCCGTGCAGTCCCGTTTTGCGGTACGCCACACCTCTCGAGGTAGCACACCGCATCTCTTTCTTCACATGGAACCGTGATGATGCCGCCGCTCCCTAACATCTTGAGGACGTTGTAACCGTGGTGGGTCACTGCCATAAACTTGGCCAAGGCTGGATATCCAAGGATGGCGTTGTAGAGCAGGCGGATGTGGGCGACTTCAAAGTCGATGAGCTCGGTGCGGTAGTTATCACGCTGGCCGAAGGTGACAGGGAGGCGGACCTGCCCTATCGGGGTGGTGGAGCCGTCGATCACCCCTGAGAAGGGCTTGGTAGGCTGCAGCTGAACGTATGGCACTTGGAGGCTGTCGAATTTCTCGACGGACAGGACATTGGGCCCAGCGCCGCCGTCGATGAGGGTCTTGGTGACTTGGACGTTGCTAATGACGGGCGAGCAGAGCATCTGGAGGGCGCCGGCTATTGCCGCACACTTGAGCTGGTCTGACGAGCTGAAGGTGATGGCGCACTTGGACCACCTGAGCGGGCGCGTGGCCTCGAGCCTGGGAAGGGCCGCGTTCACCTCACGGGCAAACTTCTTGAAGAAGCGCTGTGAGGATGGGGCTTGAGCGCCACCAAAGATGCAGGCGATGGCACGAGGCTCATGGAAGCCCCCATCCCCCTCGTCCTGATGATGGTCGTCGTTATTCCTTGGCAGTGGCGGCAGTGGAGGAAGCCCGACATTGCCCTGAGGGTGATCCTCACGAGGCTGGTCTCTCCAGGCGCCCTCAAGAGGCTGGTCCTGCCAGCGGTCCTCACGAGGCCGGCCGCGCCACTCCTGGCGTGGGCCGCGGTCCTCCGAGCATCCTCCATCTCGTCCTCCTCCTCGGTCGTAGCGCCGGTCGTTACGCTCAGGGCGTCGACCGAAGCGCCTATCATGGATGGCCCTGAGCTCCTGGCAGTCGTTGTTGTATTGGCTCTGAACATTGTGGAAGGTGCAAAACGGGCGGTTGGCCTTGGACGACTCGGGGTGGTCGCGGCCGTGCTTCGTTTCTAGCTCCGCTGCAAGCACGGCAGCCCCCTTGCACTTCACGTCCTTGACCTTGGCCTTCTTGTCTTCCTGGTCGGCAGCTGGGAGCTCGAGGAGGGAAAGGCGCCCTTCCATGTTGAACATCTCCAGGGCCGTGCACAACTCCTCGTGGATGGCGAGCTCTTCCTTCATCTTGACGTCGCGGACGCCATCGGAAAACGGGGAGATGATGGCTTCGTCTGTCCCCTTGGCGATCTTGAGGCGAACATTGTTGAAGCGCTGGAGGTACTTCTACAGAGTTTCCCCTGGCTGCTGCTTGATGCGTCGCAAGTCACCCGTGGCCGGCGGGCGGTCGCGAGTGCCCTGGAAGTTGGCGACGAAACGCTCGCGCAACTCGCCCCAGGAGGAGATCGATCCCGCGGGCAGGTTCAGGAGCCACGAGCGCATGCCGTCTTTGAGGGCCATGGGAAACCAGTTCGCCATAACCTTCTCGTCACCGCTGGCTACCTCGATGCTCAGCTCGTAAAGCTGCAAGAACTCAGTAGGGTTGCGGGTGCCGTCGTAGCGCAGAGGCAGGTCCGGCTTGAACTTGCCAGGCCAGACGATGTTGCGCAGCTCGAGAATGAAGGCGCGGCAACCTACTGTGGTCACCGGAGCCCGTCGCAGAGGCGGAGCCTGGTCTTGATGTCCGTGCGCCAGCGCGGCAGGCGGCGCGCGATCTTGGCACTATGGTGCTGGGAGCGCATGAGCGTTTTCTTGCGGCCGAGGGCTTCTAGGCAGCTTCCTTCTTCGTGCGCGGGTGCCCGGCGTGGAGTGTCACGCCATGGGGCCGCGCGTCTTGGTGCGAGGGCAGCGTCTTGACGCGGAGGTGGTGGAGGCGCTCCGTGGGCGACATCGCCCGCATCTGGAGGTGGTCGAGGTAGCAAAAGGGACAGGGCAGGAGAACCCCTAGCAGCGCTGACGAGCTCGACGATATGGTCGAGCCAGTCGTCGACCGGACGGTAGCGCCGGAGCTCACGCGCCATGAGCAACGCAGCCTGCGCATCCGTGGGCGCGCGTCAGGTTGGGACGACGAGCCGGCCGGAGTCAGCGACGGGGTGGCGGTGCGCCCGTCCCGCCGCACAGAAGGATGCAGTGATAAAGCTTGCTGCTCGTTCCCTGTCGGGCTAGTGGAGGCGTTGGCAGCAGGTGATGGAGAATGGCGGGGAGGTCTGCAGACGGGCGCCGTCTGAGCGACGCGAGCGGCGAGGGCGGCCCGACGCTCGGCACGGGCCCGGCGAGCGTCAGCCATGGATCTGGTGGAGCAGTGGAGTGTGGATCGACAGAAGAAAGGCTTCAGCGCACCCCTACCTCGCGCGCCAAACATTAGATTCTGGGTTCCGGCAAACCCTTGAGGTTTGAACACTTGGGTGCGCACGAAGATCTCTCTCTCTCTCTCTAGCTCGCTCTCACGACGATCTCAAGGCTTAACTCTTCGAACCCAAAGAGCAAGTGACACGAGGGTTTATACTGGTTCGGGCCACCGTCGCGGTGTAATACCCTACTCCAGTGTGGTGTGGTGGATTTCCTTGCAGGCTGAGGATGAACAAGTACAAGGGAAGAACAGCCTCCTGAGGAGAGGTGTTCTTGAGCTCGGTCAGTTTGTGTGGTGGCCTCGGCGGAATGGATCCAGTCCAAGATGAGATGCCTCCCACGGTGGTGGCTAGTCCAATTTATACAGGCTCGGGTACTCTTCCCAAATATTAGGTGGGAAGGGATCCCACAATGTCCAATTTGAAGGGGGGCAACTAGTACAAGTTATCCTGACAAAAGGTGGTCTTTGCCTGCCAAAGGCTCTGGTGGTGACGCCATCGTGGGCTCCGTGGTGACCTCCGTCCTGTCATCCTACTGGTCTTGGTCTCGTTGCGCCAATATGGAAACCTTTGCCTGATGCCTCGGGACTCCTCGCCTGCGCTTTCCCCTTTAGCACCAAAGAGGTAATGAGTACTCTGCGCCCGCCTGGCCTTGGTCGTCATGGCTCACGTCACGAGCACCTCGCGAGGTGCCCCTAGCCTTGATATCTCCGCTCCTCGTGAGCCCGCCTAGGGGGCTGCCCCTGAGGAGGTCTTGTGTCGTCCGCCTCGCGAGGGTCTTGAGTGGTTGTTGATGAAGATGGGTCATACCAGGCCGCTGGATGAGCCACGCCCTGGGCCGCAGGCATGCAAGTGTGGTTAACCCCGTTCCCAGGACGCCGACAAAAACGACTTGCGTGTCGACTTGTGACTCGATGTAAAATTCATTACTAGTTGTAGTAGTTGGATTATAGAGATCAGGTTGCTGGCTTGGCGTCCCAGTGTGACAAACAAGATGGAGTTCCTAGATGGTCATCGGAGTTGGAGCTGACCTGGAAGAACATGCATGAAGGAGCCATACTATTTCACAATATATGTTTATTTGTGATCGTTATGCTTCTTGTTTTCTATGCATGTTAGAATGGTAGAAAGATCCCTCGTTAATATCAAGCAATTTTCCATTCCCAATGTTGCACCTTGGCATGTCAAGTACGGCTAGTAGTGGGCTCTTAAATATGAGGAGCTGCTAGGTGTCCTTGAACTGAAGGGTTCGTGTCGGACACGGAACTACACTGCATCAGGTTAACTTGACAAGGCTATCAAAACGGTTTTGGGCCTTGTGGCAAAGACGGTTGGGGGCCGGGGTATGTGATACCTTCCCGACTGACAGGAGTCGTATAGAGATATGATTAGGAAGGTGTTTCTTACAAGATAGGCATGTTGTCTAGCAGTGATGCTAAAGCTCACTAGTCGCATGTGCTAGTCGGATCCTAAATCACTGAGAGTTTGCGGAGGGATGCCAACTTTAGTGGGAGTGCTTATATTTAAGGCTTGAATTACTCTACATAATCACTTTGCTTAGTGATTGCATATTTTTCTGTTGTAGATCAACGGCACCACCTGCTCAAGCCAACTTTGCATTGAAATGAATTCTGGAAAAGGATAAACTAAATGGAACAAACTTTACCACCTGGTATAGAAATCTGAGAATTGTTCTCAAGCATGATAAAAAGGAACATGTTCTTGATGATCCACTTCCAGAGGAACCTGCCGATAATGCTAATGCGACAACTAAGAATGCCTACCAAAAACTCGTTGATGAATCAACAGAGATCAGCTGTCTGGTGCTGGCTTGTATGGAGCCCGATTTGCAACAGCATTTCGAAAATGTTCAGGATTACGATATGATCGAGAGTCTCAAGAGCATGTTTCAGACACAGGCTAGGACCGAAAGGTTCAATGTCTGGCGATCCTTGATGGATTGCAAGCTGAAGGAAGGTGATCCATTGAGCCCACATGTGATTAAGATGACCGGATATGTGTAAGATTTGGATCGGTTGGGCTTCCCGCTCTTGGACGAGCTGGCTACTGATGCTGTTCTGGGTTCTCTTCCACCCCGCTATGGGACGTTCATCTCGAACTATCATATGCATGGCATGGATAAGAAGCTCACTAAATTGCATGGGATGCTCAAAGTGGCAGAGCAAGATATTAAGAAAGGCACGCAACAAGTGTTTATGGTGCAGAAATCGCCCAAGTTCAAGAAGAGTTTTTCGGATTCAGGGTTCCGCAGACCCTTGAGAGGTTCGAACTCTGGGGTGCGTCTGAAGAACTCGTCCTCCCCGGTTTGCCTACTCGCTAATCTCAATGCCTAGCTCGATGAACTTGGTGTAGAAGGGACACAACAGTATATCCTATTTCAGGCCACCTTGCGGTGTAATACCCTAATCTAGCTTTGTCGTGGATTGCCTCGAGGGGCTGAGGATGAACTAGTACAATGGTAGAACAGCCTCAGGAGATGATGTGTTCTTGTGCTCGATGAGCTGGTGGGTATGAGGATGATCTGAATGATCCGTCCCTCTCTATGGTGGTGGCTAAGTCCAATTTATAGTGGCCTTGGTCCTCTTCCCAAATGTAAGTCGGGAAGGTATCCCACAATGGCCAAATTTGAAGGGGGACAGCCAGTACATGGTATCCTGACAAAAGTAGTATTTGCCTGCAAAAGCCTCTGGTCGTGATGCCGTGGTGGGTTCGGCGATGACCTCCGTCCTGCCATCCTGGCGGTCTTGGCCTTCTTGCACCAAAATGGAAACCTTTGGCTGATTCCTCGGGACTCCACGCATGCGCTTGTCTCCTTAGCGCAAAAGACGAAACTGGTACACTGCGCCTGCTGGCGCCCGCCTGGCCTTGATCATCATGGCTCACGTCACCTGAACCTCGCGAGGTGACCCTTGCGTAGAAATCTCCGCTCTGCATGAGCCAGCCTGAGGAGGCCGTCCCTCGAGGAGGTGTTGGTGTTGTCCGCCTCGCGAGGCTTGGCCCCTCATGAGGGTCTTGGGTTGTTGATCCTGAAGTTGGGCCGTACCAGGCCGCCGATGGAGCCACATCATTGTCGGCAGGTAGGCAAGTCTGGGCACCCCCGGTCCCAGGACACCGACAGTAGCCCCCGGGCCCAAGGCGCGCTCGAACTTGGCTTCCACGCGAAGCCAAGGGGCAAGTGCGGAGCGCCGCAGGCTCTAACCGCCTGCGGCCTCGGTTGACGCATGGAGATTGATGAGACATGTGTGTCTCCGCTTCCCCACTCCGCCTCGGTAACTATTCAAGTTGACGAGACTCTGCTGCATGCAGTGGAAAACCATCATTGCGTGCGATCGTCAAGGCCGGCGGTTGGCCTCCTTCTGGCTATAAATAAGGAGAGGACGGAGCCCCCTTTGCTCATTTCCATCTTCTCGCCGCCCGCTCCTTCTTCTTCCTCTTCGCTTTAGCACCCATGGCGCCGACGAGAAGGGGAAGGACCCGGCTCGCCGCCGCCAAAGAGAGGGGGAGGCCACCCCCGTAAGTATGTCGTGACCCCTGCGGTGGCTCCTTGGGGGCGCGGGCGCACTCCCTCAGGGGCCGGCATCGCCCTGGGCGGCCGTGGTGGTGCTTCTTCTCGTGGTGGGAGCCGCCAAGGGCGAGGCAGCCCCTGCGACGAGGGGAGGTGCGCCATAGTTGCCCGGCCTGCTCGGCCGCGGTTCCACTTGGCAGAGGTGCTCCCGGAGTTTGTGGTGTGGATGGAGAGGCCGGCCGGAACCTGGCCTCGCTTCTTCACGAATGAGCTACCAGTCGCGGCGCTTGACGGCCTCTTGCTGCAGGCCGATGGCTGCTGCAGCAAGGCTTTGTGGGTTGGGGTTGAAGTCACCGTTGCTAGGAGCGTGTCCCTGGCCCGCGGCTGACGGCCGTTTGCCCGCGCGCGCGGCCTGAGTAGGAGGTGCACCATCCACTTCAGGTTCGATGGCCTCACGACCCTCTACGTGAGTATGTTCGGGGAAGACGGCGGTCGTGCGAGGTGCTGCTCTGAAGACGGTGTCAGCGACGATGTGCTTGGCCTTGACGACAGCCGCGGGGACGCCGAGGGTGAGCTTGCCCTTGGCGACGGTCGCGCTTCCTTCAGCAGTGGCGGCTCCTCCTCAGGCGAGAGCACAAGCAGCGGCAGTTACGACCAGCCGCCATGTCGTCGGGCCCGTATCGGGGAAGGTGGTGGGTCGTCTGGCCGCCATGCTCTAGTGAAGTGGAAGGAATGCTCAGACTGAGCCCAGGGGCCACCAGAGCCACGCCTCGGGAGCTGCTACAGTCGTGTGGGCTGCTTCTTTTGTTTAGCCTTTCCTTTCCCCTGCGTCTTGGAAAAAGTAGAGGGCCCTACCGGGGCTTGTAATGAACCATAGTACTTATGCTACTATGCTATGTTTATTGTTCTGATGTTATGCTATGATGTTCATGTTCCGAGAAGGTGTGGTAGGACAATTTAGCGTGATGTACTCATGTTAGCCTCCCACCTCGCGAGGGTGAATCCTTCAGCATCTAGTGAGGCCCCCTTGCTGCCGACTCAGGAGCCGTTGGCCTCAGGAGACATCATAAAGCTGCAGAATTGTTAGGAAATTTGTTGGGTGTCCTGTTCTTCCTCACGTGAGCCCTCAGGCATGGGATAGTTGTGGTTTAGTGCATTGCGTCGCGGTACCTAGGGGGCACGGACTTAAGAGGGTGCAAAAATCACGAGCTCATTCGAGGGCGCCTCATGAGGATTCGGTACGCTAAAGCACTGGGGTGACCGGGCTTTGGTGAGGTGTGCTCGCGGCGTGGGAGAGCTCAACGCACTACAAAAAAAGACACATCCGTGACCTTTTGGGCTGAACGAATTTTTTGTCATGCTTATGACACTTCTATGACGATAATTGTGACAAAACCCGGTATCATCATAGATGTGGTGGGCTCCTACTTCTATGACAAAAAAATCATGACAGAAAATGGGCTTTTTATCCTGGGCGGGCCGGAGACGCAGCTGCATGACATTCTTTGGGCCGTCCATGACGGAAAAAACCATGGTAGAAGCGAGGGCGAGGAAAATACCGGGGGAGTTCCCGGTTACGGTGGGTGGTTGGGGGCTGAGCGATGCGCGTTTCTCTCATACGTACGCGCGTGTGTGCGAGGCGTTGGGCTCTAACTAAACCCGAGCGAGGCGTTGGGCTCTAACTGAACTCGAGCGATCGATCGATCCCTTGCTGTTAACTAAACACGAGTGATTCCTTCGTTACTGCTGCTAACTGAAATCGATCGAACCTACAGCGTCTAGATGAAGAGTGAGCATTGCTGGGGGGGTTTGGATGAATAGTTCTTGGTGGGGGGTTGGATGTACAAGACCACGTGGTAGTAGAAGCCGTTGCCGCTGGATGAACAGGGCCGATCGAGTCGGTTGGGGGTGGATGAACAGGACCCCATGGAGGGCTGGATGAACAGGACGACCCCGTGGAGGGCTGGTTGAACAGTAGCCGGTGGAGGGCTGGATGAATAGTAGCCCGTGGAGGGGTGGTTGAACAGGACCCTGTGGTGAGGGCTGGTTGAACAGTAGCCGGTGGAGGAGCGCGCGGTGGAGGCTGGATGAACAGGAGCCCGTGGATGAACAGTCGCAGGTGGAGGCTGGAGGAGGTCGATGGTGGATGAACAGTAGCCCGTGGAGGCTGGAGGAGGTCGACGGTGGAGATGAACAGTATCCCGTGGAGTCCCGTTCTGCGGTACGCTACACCCCTCCCAATGAACAGGACCCCCATTTCGATCGTAGCGCTCCAACACAAGTACGTTTCCTCCGTTTTGCGGTATGCCACACCCCTCCCGATCATCAGGACCCCGTTTCGACCGTAGGAGGTCCGTTTCCTCCGTTTTGCGGTACGCTAGACCCCTCCTGATGAACAGGATCCTGTTTCGACCGTGGCCGGTTGAGCACAAGGCTGTTTCCTCCGTTCTGCGGTACGCCAGGCCTCGTTTCCATCGGCTGTTCTGTCCAAACGGTTGGCTCCCGATGAACAGCACGCGTTCCGTTTCCTCCCGATGAACATGACGCATTCCGTTGCCTCCCCATGAACACGACGATGACGTAGTTTCTCCATTCTGACCCAGCCATGTACACGAGCCCTGGTCATATGTATGCGCGAGTAGGCGTTCGAGACTCCGCCCGTATGTACATACGTGGCCGTATTTACTTTCTTGCACCCTGGCCGCTGTACGTACTTGTACATGCGCGCCTCTACTACGACACGTGCCCTTCCTTACACGGCCACGGTTCATCGCTGCAGCCTGCAGACAGACCAATCGTATGTACGTACATGTTCGCGACCAGAATGACAACGCTACATACGGTTTGACAAGGTGGGTCCCGACTGTCAGGCACTTCCTTGCGTGCAAAGATGTAGCTGGTGGGTCCCAGCTGTCGAGGGGAAATGTTTTTTTCGTGAAATACGTTGGCCCATCCGGTGGGTACCTGTTGTAAGGTGGAGGAATCATTATTTTCCGCATAATAAGGAGGCACTTCCTTGCTTCGGTCGTGGACCCAGCTGTCAGCCTCTCCACGTACAGTACTCTTCTGATGGAAGTCGTTCCTTGACCACGTTGACCACGCTGCGCCGAGAGCACCAGGGCGGTGGACGACGGCGAGGCCTAGGAAGGGGACGACGCGGAGCCGGGGAAGACCCGGCAGTGGATGCCCACGCGGAGAGGAGTACGAGGGTTCACTAGTTCGGTTGCGGTGTGAGGCTGTCGTCGCTGCAGAATAATAGGGGGTGTGGGTGAGTAGAGGGATGACCTGGCCTGTGGTGGGAGTAGTAGGGGTGGTGAAGCCTCCGCGGCAACACAGCCGGCCACGGCAGGCAGTAGCAGGCGGCACGACCGGCGCTGCTTTGGGCGGCCGGAGCTAGAAGACCAGAGGTTGAAGAAGCACGACAGCCGTTGGATGGACATCGTACGGTCACTGCAGCTAGAATCGTTTATATTGACTAAGTTGACAAAGCCCTTGGTATGCGTCAACTTAGTAGGCCCACAGGTCAGCCTCCGGAATGGTGCGCCCGAGATGTCAGGGGGAGGAATCATTTTTTGGGCGGCTGAAGCTAGAATATCCGAGATTGAAGAAGAAGCACGACATCCGTTGGATGGACATCCAACGGCCACTTCTGCTAGAACCGTGTGTTGATTATAAGTTGACAAAGCCTTGCATATGCGTCAACTTAGTTTTTTTAGGGGACGCGTCAACTTATTAGGCCCACAAGTGTGTGGCAGGGAACATATAGCCCATTTGCGTTTTGTAAGAATGTACAACCCATTTTTGAATTCTAATGCAATTTACTACAGCCCATTTACACTTTTTTAAAAGTACAGCACATTTTCTAGCTAGGACAACGATTAATAATTTCAACCAACCATTCAAAACAAAATTCAATAAAATTTCCCACATTTTGATGGGATCCGAAATATTTTTATCCCGAAATTTCTAGTCAGATTAAATACAATTTCAATATAAATTCGTATTACGTAAAAATTCAACAAAACATTGCGCGCGCAACAATTAATGAAATTAAAATTTTCAAAATCAAAAATTAATATTTTATAAACTAATTATGTGTTGGTTGCATTTTTTTATAGTTACTGTCCAGTTTTTATAATTACATCCAATTTATTATTTCTTAAAGCCCATTTCTTGTTAAGCCTAATGCATCCCTCCTAGGAAAGATTTGCAGCCCAGCGGGGCGGAGAATAACAAATTGACCTTGCCTGGGTATTGCTCAAAAAAAGTATAGCTGGGCTAGCCATTTTTAGCTTGAAAAAAATTAATATCTGGGCTGGATATCTGGCCTGGGCTAGACGGGCTACAGCCCGCCCAGTTAATACCCTGCTCTCCTCTGAACAACAACAAAATCATCGCTCAAGAAAAACACTGTAGTGCTCACACCTAAAAGACACAAATACTTCTTGAGCTACTTGGTTCCAGCTGTCGGCCGCTCCTTGTGCAATTTTCTCATTTATTGACTACATAGGTTGACAATGGTGTGGGACCGTGATGTCAAGAAACTAGGAGGAAGCAAAAAAATAGTTGTACATAATAAGGAGGCACTTGCGTACGTACGGCTATGGCCCTAGTGGGTCCCTACTATCATCTAGTCAAAATAAAGTCATCTCCTGCATCCTCATGTTCGTTGACCATTTTTACAATGCGCTGCTCCACAACGAGCGCAGCAACTCGAAGGACGACGGAGAGGGCCTCACGGGCCCTACGGATGGTCTGATGCAGCGCCCGCTGCTCCTTCAGGAAGCCAGGATCATCAGACACCTATGAGAACCTTAGACAGACTGACACGGCATGAAACGGTAAGGCCGCGCTTGGGAGCTCTTGTTTATTTCACACATGTATTAAGATGCAAGTGTAATTTACTCGTCATTGGAAACAATGCATAAAATACAGTCGTAATGAAACCGAGGGCCCGAGGTCTGTAACGAAAACTGGCGTGTTACGCGTATAATTTGAGAGACGAGTGTATATTTTACTAGGCGAAATCGACCAACCAAGCGCTTCGCCCGAGACCATCCTAAAACAATGCGACTGATTCATTTTAGCATAGACATTATATTAGCATCGTGTGTATGAAATTCGGTACTGACCTTTCTTGACCAAGATTTGAACAACTCGCGAGGAGGACTTGAAAGAAATCCCAACACATATATGAAAATCCATGATCTCCTTTTGTGCAGTTCCACCAAAATTAAGCAAAGTCACCGGTGTGACATTCAAGTTGAACTGCACAAAACACTCTTAAAACAAAAGTGTTTCGCGTAGCGAAGCAAAATGTCGCAATAACAACAAGTTGAATAGACATCCTTGTTTTAACAGGGGCAAAAAGGAATCAATTACTGGCCAATAAAGGAGGATGAAACATGCGGCCACAAAAATGGTAATCCCGCCAATACCTAACAAGTGTTGAAGTTTTTAACTAAGATTCAGTAGTTAATTCTGAGAGTGGCATTGCTTAATTTTACCAGCGGCATTATATTAACAAAAAGCATAAACAGTTCCAGGGGAGAGTCGGCGTAACAACACCATGTGCTTCCATCTACTTATAAAGGGGGTGATGTAGAGTTTGTTGCAACAAAGCAACAAGCATCATGTCTGGGTTGGTACCATTTTTGTTCACTACTTAATGGGAAAAGAGAACAATACAATAGCTTCAATTCAACATCTATTTAAAACAATACCAATACAAGTAGCACAGCATCTCAAAACACACTGCACGATCATGTGGATGAAGGCAAGTACAAAACTTTCATGACGCACACACGATGAGCTACGAATCTGCCAACACGAATAGGAAATCCAATCTCGTTTTGTGCAGTTGCACTGAAATCAAGCAACATCGCCGGTGTGACATTGAAGTTTGCTATAGCAACAAGTTGAATAGATATCTCTGTTTTAACAGAGGAAAAAAGGAAACAATTACTGGCCAATAAAGGAGGATGAAACAAACGGCGACAAAAGAAGCATCTAACTTATCTTGATGGAAAACAAAGTAGGATAGTAGCATTTCTAAAACGGTTGCATTGATTCGTATTACCGGAGACATTCTCTTAAAACAACATTCATTAAGAATGTAATTTACTTTTAATAGTGGAATTGCTTCAATTTTCCAGCAGCATTCTTAGATTAGCAACAACAAAATAGTTGTATGGGACATGGGACATGGGACATGCCAGCACCATGTGCATCCACACGTATAAATGGGTGATGCAGAGTATGTAGCCAAGCAGCATATCTGCGTTGGTCCCAGATTTGTTCTCTTTGAACCTTTTTCCTATGTGAGGGCAGGAAATCTAGTCCTGCACAAACTACCCGACCCCCTAGTTTCTTTCCCTTTTCAACAAAGAGATCGGTTCCTTAAAGATGTGTGTACTGGATTACCCCCTTTTTCCCTTTTCGACCAACAAAGCGGCTAGATAGCCAGTCTATACTACTTTCCCTCCCTCCTTTCCTCATTGAACCATGTCCTAGATTCATGCAACACCCCACCGCACCCTTCTTTCCTCTTTGAACCAAGACCTAGATTTGACTACAGAATCAAAAAAGATCTGCATGCAGCTAGAGCAATGACGGTTTCAAAGAAACTTATACCTTAGGGTCGTCGGGATGTGGCTAGGCGTGCAGCGGGAGGCCGGATCTGCCCACACTACGTACGTCAGCGAGGAAGAAGGGGTCGGTGGCCCTCCCGTACAAGCGCTGGGTGAAAGAGAACAGCGCAGCCGGTAGTGGATTGCCTCCCTCGCCGAAGGCGATAGAGTGAACGCTGCACCTCCTCCCCTTCCCGGTAAGACAGGATCCGGACGCCTCCTTCACCAGCTGTGATGGGGGAGAGAGAGACAAAGGCCAACGCAGTCTTGTCTAGATCTGGTGAAGAGGGTGAGAGACTGTGAATATAGCAAACCCTAGCAAAGGAACGCTGAGCCTCCAGCGTGTATATGTATATGTAGTGCGGCAATAGTGTGGAGAGTGCAAACCCTAGCGAACAGGCGCTGAGGCTCCAGCTTATATAGTGTATATACTGTATTATGGACTGAGCTTCGGTGCCTTAACTGCACCAGCCTTTGGCTGTCGCCAGCCACCTTTTGGGCCCACCTGTCATACACCCAAAGGCAGGTGCACTAAGTCAATGAAGTTGCGTCCATATAGTACTCGTGTATACTACTAATATATAGTGGAGTGGTTTTCTTATTCTCTCCATAACAATAGTTTTAAATTGTGTAAGTACGAAACAAAACTCTTTATTTAATGTGCCAGTGAAGAAAACTACTACTTCCGATGAACTAACGATCCACGCGTCCTGGTCGCATTCCTGTCCTTCACGTGTGGTACACTACCCTCCCTTAAGTGAACAACCACACATGCGCCAAATTATCGGAAACGTGTGAGAGTGTGTACAAATAAAGAATTTTAATTTCAATTGTTGGAAAGGTTTGAGAGTATGTACAGTTTGCCCTCTCTCAATAATTGGTTTGTTGTGTTCGGCCTAAACTTGGTCAAACTTTACAAAGTTTGACTTCAGTCAAATCTAATATGCAGAGTAAATAAAAATGGAGGGCTACTACGTCCATCCATGTTTTTAGTCCACACCATTTTTTAATCAAAGTTAATAGCTGGAAAAATAAAAATACAGGGGAGCTGAAGACAAAGTTGTGAGAAGGCTTAGAAATCAATACAAAACTTATGCTCTTAGTACCAACGTCGATCCTTCTTCGAGGAAACATTTGGTTCATAGCCAATTGTGTGATAAAATTGCACCAACGTGAAAGACCACTGCATCTCCAACGCAACCAAGGTGAACTGATGAAGGATATCATCTTTGTGGGTAACAAGCAAAGAGCACTGATGGAAGACAGCTTGTTTTTCATGGAAAATCGATCAGCTTCACCAGCCGATGCAACCATGAGGCGCAACCATGAGAATCGATAGGTCATCGTGGTGATGCATCATCCATTTGGCATCAAGTTTGGGTGAGGCACCTATGAAGTTCGACAAATCCTCACTGTGGTCTGTTTCTTCTCAGTAATCAAGCTCGAGGAAGGAAGAAGCACGTGGCAGAGGATAGTGAGGCGGAACAACAATGGCCGTCGAATTTTGTGTAGCTCCACTAAAATTGACGAAGACATGCTCGAGTATGGAGATACGCATCGCTGCTTGCAAAAATATAAAAAAAGGGATATAGTGTTGTTACTTTGTTTTGGCAGTTGTACAAGATTAACAGCGACATCTCAATTGTCAATAAGAATTAATGAAAAGTACACCAACAAACTGAAGCATCATGATTATCTTGATGGGAATAAAACCAGTATATCCGAGAAAAAAACATTTCTTCATTTAACTAGTGATAGTACTATTAGATTAGCAGCAGCAATAGGAGCATATGGACAATAACCGCACAACCACCATGTAGTTTTTGTTGAAACAACATGTATACCTCCACCGAGGCATAAACCAGGACAACTTTTCGAGTGGCATTTCCTCTATAATAGTAGGTGATGTTGGACCAGCCGACGAACCCTAGCTACTGTACATGGGGAGCTGGGGAGTAGTTGCATACAAGAAAACCCGTATGCAGCGAACTAGGGAGCTGGACCAGTACAAGAAGTTATACCTCGGGTGGGTGAGATGTCGCTTAGGCGGGCGGGCGGGATCTGCCCACACGACGACAGCGAACAAGGGCACGGAGGACCTTCGTCAGCGCCAGCGCCGACTCTGAGAGGACAGTGCGCATCGGCTTCCTCCATCGCCGACGGTGACAACGTCAACGCTGCACCTCCGCACCTCCCGTAGCAGACAGGATTCGGCCGGATCTGTGACCACCGGTGAGGAGAGAGATAGAGTGGACACTGTCATCTTGTTTTGGTATGGAGAAGGTGAGAGAGCGAGAGGCGAGAAACCCTATCAAACAAGAGGCTATATATACAATGTAGTAAAAAAATCTCTCCATAGCAGTGGTTTTAAATAGAATACGCGCATTCCCGAAAACTGGCTGACAATTTTTTTCAGCGTACTAAGAAACAAAACTTGATCAAATACACGCCCCTGCTTCCAGATCACGAGATTCATCGCGCAGACACACATAGACATAGACATGCATATCCGTGTTTACGTAAAATTCCATCTCCATCTACATCTCCATCTCCAATCATATTTGTCCAACTGGCACATTATTTACGTTGTTAATTATATAAGCAACAATATTAACGTACAACATCTCTTGTTTGCTGGCGTCCGGACTACTGCCACACCCACTCCTGACCAACCCGAACCCTCTTCATCACCCGCGCGTGCTTCCCGCCCGAAACGGTCAGTGCCGCATTCATGCCCGGCCAGAGCGAAAGCGACCTCTCACTGGCGCCGGCATTGAAGCGGCGCGCCGGCCGAGAGAGTGTCACCCGCGCCGCTTCCCGGTGCACGTGACTGCTCCGCGTTCAAAGGTCACAATAGCTGGCCACAACATGCATGTTAAAAGTTCTTGGGAGTCCGTGCTATAGCTAGCTGTCCTCCCCCAACTCGCCAATCTCTTCCAGTACTGCTAGTACTCCATAGCGCGATCCATCGACAAGAAGGCGGGAAAGTTATCGTACTCCAAGGTTGCCCCATTACAACATTCCATCAAATACAAAGGAAAACTAACACGCGTGCTGATGCATCTCAATGATTCACAGATGATAGCCAATATTTACTTCACAACTAAAGAAAAAAGTTGTGAGAGCTTGTACAAAAGAAAAACTACTGATGGGGTCACTACGACTTAAACCCTAAACCCTAAGCATGATTTAATTTCCTGGCTAGGTAGAACCTGTCGAAGGAAATACGGTTGGCACCCTCAGATCATACGATGCTTTTGTGCAGTTCCACTAAAATCGAGTTGAGCATCGCTGATGGCAAAGATATTGAAGAAGTGTGATTAGAATAATAGTACTAACATAAACTCATCACAAATAGAAGCCGGTAGAAGTAGAGAAAGATCGACATGGAGATGGAGCTACGTGGGGTGCTGCGGTAGTGGAGCAAGCCGGCTCCAAAAGGAAGATGTACCTGGGACGTCGGGCTGTAGCTAGAAGGGCGGTTGGGAGGCGGCATCACCCCATACCGCGGGGACCCTCGATTGGGACGCACCGACTATGGGTTTTCTCCCTCGCCGATGTCGACCGCGTGTATGCAGAACATCGTTCCCTTCCCCCAACGTCGTTCTATGCTTGTGAAGAGAGCAACCCAAGCAAGCAGGCTTGTAGCTTAGGCTCCTGCTAGTGTATATATAGTGGTTTTCTTTTTCTCTCCATATCAACCATTTTATATTGCGTACGTGTCATTGAAGAGTGAAATGATGGTTGCTTCTTTCGACTAACTTACTATGTGATTTGACTGCTCCTTAGTGGCCTCTACATGTACTCCCCGTACATGTACGACCGTTCCTGAGTCTCAGTTGTACTTATCTCTATTTTCTTGCATGACATGTAGACAGGATGCGCATAGAGGAATTTAGTTACTACACATTGTTACGTAGTACTACTAGTACCTACTCCCTCCTTCCGGTTCACTACTCGTACTCCCTCCGTCCTGGCTTATTGGTCCCCTTTGTACTCAATTCATGGGCTCGTTTTCCTCAAGAAATTGTCTTTACCAACGTACTAAAATCGGGAATGCATGCGTGAACAACGAATGATTAAGCCTTGCATGCAACGTTTTGACAAAGCATGCATGTCTGAGCACACGATGGAACACACATGGTCATGCTCAAGTGCTCAACCTACATGTGCATGCACACACATACTCAGCCAGGGTGAGCTAGTGACCGTATAAACACCGGAAAATGAATATATTGAGCACAATGAGTGTATTATGAAGTCTACTGGCCGTATTTTTACAAATATATAGTGACAGACAGTTTATTTATCTCGTTTGAAATTAAGCCATATTAACCAGAAAGGAGGCAGTCTGGACCAGCATTACTTTGTTGTGTCCCGTCAAATTGTCAAACGAGGAGAAGCTTGGAGGGGACGCAGCTTTGGTGCCTTAAAGGCACTTGCTGTTGTGTCACTAACATGTGGGCAGACACCTGTTTGGCCCACATGTCATGGACACAAAGGCACCAAAGCATAGTCGGCTTGCAGTACGGGAGAAGCTTGCGCGCGGTGGCTCACAGGACTAGGAGAAACTTTTCACTAACGCAAGCTCTGCCTCGCTCACGCGGTGGACGTGCAAAAGTTAATTCAGTGTAAGATTTCTAGAAGCATAAACTATACTAGTACTATTATTGTTCGACTTCCCGAAGAGGCGAACAGCCATGCGCAAAGTTTACTAGTACTAGTACTACTACTATAGAGGTATGTACTACTACTAGGAACTGGATGGAGGAGCGTCTGCAATCTTATTTTATTTTGAAATGTGATAAGGCAATCTTCAACACATTTGGTTATCTTCGAGGGTTCTCGCATGTGATAATTGAAGTTGATTGCATGGAACACTCGCCACAATTCTCGCTTAATTCTGGCTCATATCCTGTTACAAATAGGAGCGCTCGGTAATATTTTCCCTTTTTTTGTTATTCGGCATGTAAACAGGTCAGCAAACCTTGCGGCGCATCTTTGTGCGAACCGTGCTTGCTGCACTTTGAATGTGGCCGAGAGCTGGCTTGATGAAACACCTCGCTTCCTTCTTTTTTGCGGGGTACCTCGCTTCCTAGTGGCCAGTCTCTTGGCTGATCGTCCTAAGAATTATTATATATGAATAAAGCTCTCTCATTTACCCTCAAAAAAGATTAAGCCACATTAACCGGAAAGGAGGGAGTATGGAGTAGCACTACTTTTTGGTGTGTCCCGTCAACTCGCAGAACTAGGAGAAGCTTGCAGGACAAGGTGAAGCTCGCTTACGCCTTTTGACTAATGCAACCTACCCTCGCCCAGGCAGTGGACATGCAGCAGTTCATTCGGTGTCAGATTGCCAGAGGCATACACTGTAGTACCCAACATGCGGAGTACCATCATTGTTCGCCTTCACGAAGAGGCGAAGAGCCAAGCACAAGGTTTAGTTGTACGACTAGTACTACTACTAGAACAGCATGGTGGAGCATCTGTACTATTATTTTATTTTAATCTCTGATAAAGTACACATTTATTCGGGAGAAGGGCGGAAAACGATTGCCCAATGGTAGTGTTAAAAAACATCGAACATGTAATGATGATATCGATCAGCAATGCTCGAATATATCTTGGCCTCCGTGCGAGCCTGTCTGTGTGTTCTTGCTCCTCGACTCTCTCAAGGAATGGCGGGTTCGCCATTTTGCCATCAATTGAGATCGGTTTGCTCACACTCAGGTCCCACATGTCAGTGATATGCCAAGAGTAAGTGCATTGACCGACTGGCCATACGCTTACTTGGTTTTGCACCTTCATACTACTCCTCCCTCCATCATAGTTTACAGGGCGCGCTTCATTCTGATGCATTTATCTACATGCATTTCCGCCACCACAGAGACTTTAGATGTGTTTGGTTTAATGCTCAATTAATTAGGGCGTGGTAACCGCAATCAAGTCCACAATTTTCTCTCGATGTACTACAGAGTGGAGTAAGTGCATGCATGTGTGTACCCGGGGTGGAAGCACTGCATGCATGTGTGTACGCATTATTTCCTCTAGTAATAGACGCCGTTCTATAACTACCAATGCTATTTTTCAGGCTGATCACTAGTCGCCTTGGTCCCAGAGATTGTTCTTCTTTTTTGAAGTGCACTCTACAAACAGTGGCAGAGGGACTAGTATGAGCGGATTCAAAGAAGAGTGTATTGATGGTTGCTTCTTCCGAGCAACTTACAGTGGGAAAGGTGGGGCTTATGATTTGACTGCTCATTACTACTCACTCTTAGTGCGGTGCAACAACCGGGCTGAGTCTCCCATGCAGTTGTGCACTACTCCCTCCGTTCTTAAATATACTATGGAGTATTTGTCTTTCTTGAGATTTCAACGAGTGACTACATACGAAGCATAATGAGTGAATCTACACTCTAAAATATGTCCATTTGAAATTTGTAAAAAGACAAATATTTAGGAACGGAGGAAGTATAATTTTGTGCATGGCACATGGACCCGGATGCTGAAGAGGCTTCTGGCAATGCTATCAACCTTCCAGCATTTGTTTACATAATTGACGTACTATACAAATAATTTTACAGCGACAAGAAATTGTACAATGCTCTGAGCTTTCAGCTTTTGTTTCGTGTGTCTTGCCATCCATGCTCTTTTGGAAACAATAAAAAACTAACTTCCTTGCTAATGCATCTCAATGATTAGCAGATCAGAGCTAATATTTGCAGCACAACTGAAGACAAAGTTGTTAGAAGGTCTTAGATTAAAATCGATCCATGCTTTCATTGGCAGCAATGTCCCCCTAGCTATGTCTAAATCAACAAGGCATGTTGGGAAAAAAGTAGCTGTCTGGAGCATGCAACATTCTGATCATTTTGTGCAGTTCCACTAAAATAGAGCTGAGTGTCCCTGTTCCAAAGATATTAAGTGTGGTTACAATAATAGAGGACTGTTGATTAAACAATAAACACACAAATAGAAGCCGGTCACCTTTGCAGTCTCTCTTAAGACTAACTAGTTGGAGAAGATTAAGCAAATAGTTGGAGAAGATTAGGCTCGGAGTTGAATGAGGAGGATAGAGCAAAACCAATCTCCCTTTGTGCAGTCGCACTGAAATGTAGAGACGTTGCCCGTGTGACATTTTACTACAACTGCACAAAACACTCTTAAGAAAAAGTGATTTGTGCAGTTCACCAAAAGGTCACAATAGCAACGAGGTGAAATGGATAGCCCTGTTTGCAAAAAAGAGGTAGAAAGGAAACAATTACTGGCCAATAACAGTTGATGAGACGACGACAAAAATGAAGCATAATCCTTGTCCTAAGGGAAGATAACAACACGGTTGTGTTTGTCTAAAACGGTGTGAGGACGAGATTGCAATATGGAATGTACGCCGGACGAGCTATGTTTTGGGCAAAGAACTATGGAAGATCCACATGCAAGATTTTCCACATGCAGCGACGTGGGAAGACGGGCATTGCAGCAAGGCCAGAGGGGATACCTGGGAGTCGTCGGGATATAACTAGGAGAGCGCTGGAGGGCGGGATCTGCCCATACTGCGGCAGCGAGCAGGTGGCGTCGGCCCTACCGCGCCAGAGCTTGGTCAGAGAGAATGGCGGGTACCGCAGATCGGGATGTGCTGCCTCGGCGCCATCGAACGGAGAAACGATGCACATCCTCCCTTTCCGCCGGCGGACGGGATGCGCCGAATCAGTGACCAACGGTGAGAGAGAGAGAGGCCACCGCCGCCTTGTGTGAGATACTATGAAGAGAGACAGACCCAGGCAGGCAGGCTCCATTGTATATAGTGGAGCGGACTACCTTTTTCTCCATAAAAAATTGTTTTATATTCTGTGTGCGTGCCATTGAGCGATATAACTTTATTTAAAAATAACGCGCCAATGCATCAAGTCGAACTTTGTTTCGTGCACGCGTGGTACACGACCTCCGTAGGTAAACAACCGCTACACACGTTCAAATTAGCACGTGGGCTTCCATTTCAGAAATTAGCTCCACCGTGTACCCGCGTGGGTGTGGCTGGGCACGAAGCGTGAGTACTTGCACCTAGGGGTTGTGTGAGAAATATACAAACATAGAGAGACATAGTGTGTGGGTTCATGAGTGTTTTTTTTCTAGGGGGTTTGAGAAATAGACAAGCAATATATGTGGATGATATTTCAATCAAAAAATGTAACATATGCAATGTGTGTGAAATAGAGTCCTGGATATATCATATATATATAGAGGGGGCGATCCACGAGAAGAGAGTGGAGGTATCATCGGGTTGAGGTATCCATAGAATCAAAGAGAGGGATGATGTGTGTGTGCGTGTGTGTGTGCGCGCGATCGATAGAGTGCCATCGAATTTGTGTGCCCACGTCAAAGATATAGGGTGACTGGCCTACTGGAACATGAGAGGGGACAAGTGTAGTTTGTCTTTGTGGCATGGATACCTACCTACAGCGCTCGACTATCGGTGTGTGGTGGGGGTGGGGTGGGGGAGACCTAATTAACTATAGAGGTACAATGACTGGTATATGTGTGGAGGAAGAGAGAGGCCTACCTTATGTATTGAGGGAGATCGATCAGCATCCATGCATATGTGTAGGATAGGAATAAGGTTGGGAAAGAGACAAAGCTAGAGTGTTGGAGGGGGTGGTGGTGGTGTTGCTTCTAACAAATGGTGGGAGAGGCTACAAACGGAGGGCACGGCTGCAATACCAATAAGAGAGGGGATGGCTACATGTCTGCGCACGTGCGTGTGAGAGACGGGACAAGAGGCATGCACGAATGATGAGGGGGGACGATATGGCTGTGGTAAGCAGATGTAACTACATAGATAGATCAATCGTCCTTTTTCAGAGAGAGGAGAGACATAACTTGTGAGGTACGTCGATCGATGGGTGGGGGAAAATAGTTAAATTCGACCTAGGTATATGTAGGGAGATCGATCGGCATACATGCATGTATGTGCTACAAGCAAATAAGGCCCGGGGAGAAGGATAGAGAGAGAGGGATGCATCTAGGAGGTGGTGCGAGAGGCATACTATATCGAGGGGAAAGGAGTGTGCGAGTACGAGATCGATGAAAAGAGGGTTGGGAGTGAGGCATGGACGGTGAGAAGAGAAGAGGGAAAGCTTGTGTCTGTGGTAGGCACACCTGGCTAGAGAGGCATATCGATCGATGTGTGACATAAAGAAGGAGCTGGGGGCCTACACACACCGTGGGTCAACGACCTAAAGTGAAAAGACGAATTTGTGCGATGGGGCTAGAGAATGCTGAGGGAGGGTCAGAGGGATGCAGGCGTGTGCATGCATGAGATAAAGTTAGCGCTAGCTACAAAGATAAGAGGATTGTGTGGGTGGAAAAGACGAATAGAGATCATAATTCATTATAAAAAGTGAGTTTGGATATTTGAAGAATTTATCATAGTGTTTTAAACCGACGCATGCGTGAATATATATAACGGTGATACACATGGTGTGGTTATGAACATGTTATACTACATATAATATATTTTATCTCTACTCTTATAAAAAACAAAGTTGTTGATGATGGTGTGCCTGCCATCCAGCAATATAGGCCGTCCGATTTATATCTGACGGATAGGAAGGAAACTATGGCAATTTTGAAAAAAGATACCCACACCCCTCTCCACATTTGCAAATAAGGCCTCCCTTGATCATCTTGATGTTCCGTGGAACGCATGGGCATCTTGCTAGTATTACATATAATATATAGAACATTGATTATAATTTGGGCTAATGTGTGGCTTTTGCAGGTCAAGGCTAAATACTTGTCATAATGTAGGGGGCGGGGCACTATACTTTGAGTGAGAAACACGGTGTACGTATGGAACATGGTTTAGATTATGAATATATAGTTAGTACATCAAAGGTACTATTATTTGGAATCAACATCAAGTGTATTCAAAAACTAGAATTTGAGTTCATATAGTAAACATAGTTCATATCTATCTCTATAGTAAACATGTGGTGTGTTGTTAAAGTAATACACGAATGATGGTTGAAGTTGGCAACAATCATGATTGTAGATTCTTATTGAAATGGAGAAACGAATTCAAATTTAGTTCAAATTGCAGCAGTAGTATAGACATTTGGAATGCACTAAAATATTGGTATGAGTAGGTTACATGCATTATACAGCCAACGAAAAATTTAATTGGACATAACATGTTGGTATGAGTAGCTTTGAATAGCATTTGTATAGTAAAACGGGACAAGGCTCTCTCTTTGTGTGGGGTGAATAGTTTTATTTTTTCATTTTTTTTTCATTGAGGGAAGTGTGAAGTGATTTGGTACGTACAAGTACAATATTACACGTTAGGCTTATCCCTAATATTCAACTCGCGCCTTGTTATATCCAGAAAATTCAGATATCGTGCACCCAAAACTGGCGCCTTCACAACCTACGCCTTGCTATCCCGATATTACAACGCGTGCGAAAACTCCCTCCAACTGCCAAATTCCGACACGCGAAATCCCCCATCTAACCCTAAGCCAAAAGGTCCGCTAGTTTGTCGGGACCCCGATTCTAAGTCACACCGATCTAGCATGTAACACCTCATATCACTTTGCAGCCTCACGCACGGTACTCCCACGGGTGTCGCCTTACCATGGCCCGGGACCGTTTGCGCCTTTTGGCTCACGTATATGACAATGTCGCTAGCATCCATATGACAGAGAACCCGGGCCGACATGGCTAGTCGTGAACCCAAAGCGGCACTAACGTATGTGGACAGGCATACATGAATCAACATTGAACGTGTCGGTCAGCAGCGTGTGAATCCGGGCTGTAGCACTGGGCTAACAGGACTCCGGGAACCCGGGCTGTAGCAGGCTAGGCAGGACTCCGGATGTCACCGCGTGACATTTCCCCGAAGGGACAGACACAGGAACGATGTGAAACACATGCCGGCCAGTCAAGTGTCCAGAGCAGTAGTGCTGGGCTAGCAGGACTCCGGTGAACCGGGCTGTAGCGGACTACTATGGCTCAAGGAGGCACTAGACTACATTTCCCCATAAGAGAGGCTGCCAAGGATAAACCACTAGATTGTCGGATCCCACACATAGCAATACACGTTACACGTACGCATAACATGCAAGTATGTGTTGTACAACATGGCATCACAACATAACGCGAACTCATATAGATAAAAGGCCCAGAAGAGCCACATAGCATTAAGTACAAACAGGGGTCACATGACCCATCATTCAGAGCATACAAGCAACGGAAGCATTACATGTCTGAGTACAGACAACTACAAAGAAAAAGGCTGAGAAGCCTGACTATCTACAAGACCCTCCCAAGGGTTCAAGATCGTAGCTGAGGTACAAGCTACTCGTCGAAGTCCAAGCGGAACTACTAGTAAGACTGAAGTCTCTACTGCAAAAACATAATTAAAGCAACATGAGTACAAAGGTACTCAGCAAGACTTACATCAGATCCTATCATACATGCATTTGTATCAAGAAGGTAGTGTGGGGTTTAGTTGCAGCAAGCCAGCTTTGACTCAGTGGCTATCCTGTTCTACGACTACGAGAAACTTCTTTGAGGTAAGAAGGCGCACACGAGTCCACTAATCACCACCTCAATACACCACTATGGATTCATTCCCGTCTCACCACGAGAAGCCATCCATAGCACTCACACTTATCTTGAGCATTTTAGAGTATCCACTTCAAGTTGTCTATGTACCACGTAAGCATCCAAGAAGTCCATAACCGAGGACACGGCTATTCGAATAGATCATGATAACCCTGCAGGGGTGTACTGCGTCACACACGCTCTCGCCACTTACCGCCATGTACACGTCATGTACCTCGGCAACCTTCAAGCGGAAGCCTGGCGAGGGTGTCGGCCACGACCTGACTAACCACGCAAGACTCTAGTCCAGGTTTATCGCCTATTCGGGTTCCATCCGCAAGGAGATCCGGCCGGGGTGTCGCTCACGGCCCCAAACGATGTGTGCAGGGTTCCCGAGCCCACCATCCGGGTGCCACTCGGTACACCAGGCCACGTGTGCCTAGTCTGTCCCAAGCCCACCCTGCCGGGTGCCACTCGGTAGAAAAATAGCACCACCTACAAACACCAGAAACTAGTTGCAACTCCTGGACAGAGACCAAGTTGGTTAATAAGTCGAGAGGGGTCGAGTTACCGGAACCCAATGTGTGGTAGTAGCTAGTCATTGGACAACTTACACAGAACTCGGTTCTTAAGGACGGTCCCAATGAGACAACCCACCATGTACTCCTACATGGCCTCTCACCGCTACCTTTACCAAATCGTGTTCACACGCTTAACTCTCGGCACCAGAACATATCGTAACACTCCAATTCATTCCCAATGAACCAGACCTGACACAACTCTAAGCAATAGCAGGCAAGGCATGGTAGGAACACAACATGGCTCACTCAACTCCTACACATGCTAGTGGGTTTCAACTATTTACTGTGGCAATGACTGGTCATGCAGAGGAATGGGTTCAACTGCCGCAGCATAAAGTAGCAGTTGAATCGTTGTTGTCCTAATGCAGTAAAAGAGAGCAGGAGCGAGAGAGTAGGTTTGTATCGGAATGAACAAAGGGGGTTTGCTTGCCTGGTAGATCAACAGGGTGGCACTGCTCCTCAGACAGGTACTCTGGAACACTCTCCGGAGCAGGACCTATCGAGAGGGAACGGTGTCGACAGTCAAAACACAATCATATGCAACAATATGATGCATGAATATGGCATGAATATGTGATGTATTTGAGCCAATGCATTTAGCATTCAACTTGGAAGAGATCCATTTGAACCAAAGGTTCAAATGCAACTCTAATTTAAGTCCTTATATATGCCATTTATATGTTTTCACTTATACAGTAGGTATAAGTTGGTTTGTCATGCATGAAACTAGTACAGATGGATAGATTGCATTTTTCTGATAATTTTTCATATATAAATTATTTAAATCTGAGCTACGGTTGAATTTCTATGAATTTTAGAAGTTTTGTACATTTTCTGGAATTTCCTGGTTTAATTTTCAATCCAGAAAAGGGGTATATTGCGTCAGCACTGCGTCATCATTACGTCAGCGGGTCAACGGTGCTGACCAAGTCAAACCTGACGTGTGGGGTCCACACGTCAGTGACACAGGGTTAAACAGAGGGTTGGTTTATCCTAATTACAGTGTTAGTGGCGCTGGGGCCCACTGGTCAGTGTCAGGGGTTAGGTTAGGTGGTGATTAGCACTAAGCTAATCACCTGACAGGCCGGACCCACGTGGCAGGCTCAGGCGACAGGGCTCGTCGCCGGCGACCACTGGCCACGGCGGAGTCCCCACTAGAAGCCACGGGAGCGGCGCCTGGGGGCACCAGGAGGTTGCCCGCGCTCCCGCGCATCCAGGGGAGCCCGTGAGAGGCTGCGGGGGCGGCGGATCTCGCCGGAGCGGAGCTCACGGCGGCGGCCGGAGCTCGGGCTCGAGCGGCTGCGGGGCTACGGAGCACGAGGAAGCGAGCGGGGAGGCACTACAGCCTCCTGGCGTCACCATGAACACGGTGACGCGTGTGGTTGCGGGCTGCAGTGGCTTGAGCGACGGCGGCGACATGGACGGCGGCGAGGAGCTACGGCCGTGGAGGAAACGGCGGCTACGACGCGGGAACGACGGGGAGAAGAGGGGGAAACGGGGAGGTGCTCACGGCGATCACGCGGAGCAGCACAACGGGCTCAGGGGAGACCTGGTGACGGCGAATCGACGGCGGCAGACGGCGGAGCCCGAGGAGGAAGACGATGGCGATGGCGGCGCTCCAGGGCCTCCCGAGGCGTGTGGCTCGACGGAGAGGTAGCCCGCGACGTGGCGGAGCTTCTGGGCGTGCCGGGGAGGCGAGGGGGTGGCGGTGGCTACGGCAACGGTGGCCGGTGGCGACGGCAGCGCTCGGCCGTGAGAGAGAGAGCGAGGGGGAAGAGAGAATGGGCACGGGAGAGAGCGAGAGAGGTGCGGGGCGGCGCGTGGCGTCGTTCGGGCGATCCAGGCGACGAGGGGAGAAGCAGGAGGTGGCGCGCATGCGCGCGGGCGGCGAGCGCGTGCCCCTGTCCTCCTGGCGCGAGGAAGGGGACGACTGGCACTGGCCAGTCAGCTGGGCCGGCCTGCTGGGCCAGGCCAGGCCGCACAGTGCCAGGCCGCAGGTAAGCTCCCTTTTCCTATTTCTTTTTCTTTCCTAATTTTCTGACATTTGTTTGGTTTAATAAAAATACTAAACCATTTTATTTACTTATGCCAATTTTTATAGGGGCTAGTGGTATTATTTCAGAACTCCTCAACAAATGGCATAATTTTTGGACAATATTATATATATAACAATATATATCCAAAGCAAATAATTACTGCATTAATTCCAAATGCCCAACATAAATATTTATGGTCTCCTAAAAATATTGGTTTGGTTTTTATCTCTGTCCAATATTTTCAGAGAGCAACATGAACATTTTCTTGGACCCTTTTGGAGCAATTTTTATCTGGGTCATTTCCAGAAATGATTCTGAGGGTTTCACAGATCCCCATTTCAAATTTAAATGAAATTTAGACATGATGCACACATGACTAGCTAGTCTAGGTCATACCAGAACTAGGGACGTGACATAGTTCAAATCGGTGGGCGTACTTTTGTAACACACCCTACATTTTGGACAAGCGCGTCCCTAAGTCATGGTTCGCCCCTCCCATCGCCTCCTTTTCGCCATTTGAAATCCTAGGCCACCATAACCTCTCCGCTCTAGCCGCAAAACCCCACTCTCCTCCATCCGCCACCTCACCGCTGCCCAGCCGCAGCCTCTTCCCTGACGACGCCGTCCACCGCAACAGCTCGACATCCCTCGTCCACCTCCCCGGATGAGGATCCATCGTCCATCTCGTCGTCCCGCTGGTTCAGCCGCCCCGTCCTCCACCTCCAAGGAGCTGCTCCGACAATCGCCTCGTCTATCGCGGCTGCTCCATCCCCACAGCTCCGCCTTAACGTGCTCCACTGGAACCGCAGCATCCTCACCGACTCCTCGGAAGAAGCTGAGGCCTACTCGGCGCCACCAAAGAGGTTGTACACTCATCGCATCGCACCTTCTCCTTAACTCGACCTCCCGGCACCGACGGTGCTCCATCCTGCACCCCCATGGAGCAGCTACCTCGAAGCCGGCGCGGCGGGCGATATCTCCACGGCGGCTCTCCCCCAGTGCGTGGCCCCTTCGGCGGCAGCATCCATACCAGCCAGATTTGCTGCTGCGCCGGCTCTCTCTCGCTCGCTCACGCTGCTGCTCCGGCTCTCGCTCGCGCTGCTGCTGGTGCTCCGACTCTCACTCGTGCTGTTGCTGCTGCTCTCCCCCTCGCTCGTGCTGCTGCTCTGCTCCGATTTAGCTACACTTCAGTCGACTAAATCGACTTTTGGGTCAGTCGATTTTCAGGGGGTGGGAGGGCTCGCTAGAGTTAAGGAAGAACCACCCGCAGCAGGAAGGGGGCTCGCCAGAGAGGAACCCCACTATCTATCTTAGGGTTCAGGGTGGGGGGCGGATCGGCGATGGAGAGTTGTTTCGGAGCGGCGGGGCGACGGCGGACCGGCGGTGGGGAGTTGTTTTGGGGCGGCGAGGCGGCACGGGGGCCGGCGGTACGACCGGTGGTGGCTGGCGGCTCAGGGGTGCTGGTTGGATATGAACTGCAGGCCCTCCCTAAACTACATGTCAAGTGCCTCTCTGCTACCATTGCGTTCAGTTTCGACAGTAACATTCAGATTCCACAGTAAATTTGAGTTTCAATAGTTAAGTTCAGAGTCAATAGTTTTTACCTCATCTGTTGTAGTCAGGTGGTTTTCGGTGATGTAAATTTTACATCTATTTTACATCATCTATTTGAGATGCTATTAGAATCCCACTTGAGATTAAGGATGTATGTCTTGTGCTGCTTCAACCTTGACGTCTTACGGCTCACCGGAGGTGCTCCAACGACAGAACGATCCTTCACAATAGAGCAGTGCCCTAGACGCCGTCTACAGATTCCTCAGATCTTCCTCCTCACCTACGACAGCCACCTCTGCCTCAACTTCTTCAGCGACCAACCCAATGATGCTGAGGTCGACATGGCTACAGCAAAGAGGTTCTACACTTGTTACATCACTTATTACTCTACATTCATGTCGATCCATTAGGGCTATTTTGGTTCAAGGGAAAAACATAACAATAGGAAATTTCCTATGGCACTCTACTATTCAATTATTCATGCATTTTGTTGAAAGGAATGGAGCAAAACATCCACCTGGACCTACTTTTCAAAATCCTATGCATGAAAACAAGACCAAGTGCATTAGTGGCTGAATAACATTCCAACTGTACACACTTTCATATGGTTTCACTTTATTTTGGCCATGTTTCTTTGCATTCCTCTGCTCTTCCAATTCCTGTGAACCAAACACCCAAGTTGATAGAAACCCTGTGTTTAAAAATGCTCTATTTACCATGTGCATTCCTATCTTTTCCAGTGTTTTTCCTATCCCCGCGTTTTTAGAATCATGCAAGTCAAATGAGCCCTTACAGAATTACTTCAGTTACAGGTAGGTGCCGAAGGAAACTTTGTGTGGTTTGTCCTGCTCCTGCCGTGACGTTGTCTAGCTCACCTGAGCTGCTCCATCGACAGAAGCATCCACCAAACCAGACATCACGAATCTTGACCATCTTTCGCCGCCTCAGACCTCCTTCCCTGCCGCCGGCACCCACCACAACGGCATCACCATCATCGACTTAGCAGATGAACCTGAGGGGTACACGGGTCCACAAGAGAGGTCGCACACTTTTGTTTCTGCTTATGTCATGCATTGCTTAAAATTACCTGCTAATTTATCATCTTGTGCACCTCTTAGACTCCATGTCAGGTCCAAATTAATGTTCAAACTTGAGTTCTAAATTTGTTGTCGGGCACATATCGAGGCAGCAATGAATAGTATCTCTGTCTAATATCTGGTTCACCTAGGGTATGCCTACGTTGTTCATCTTGGATGGGAAACAAATAGTAAAGCAATCATCATCTGTCTTTTTATTAAATTAAAGCAATCATCAGTCTGCTATCATTATTTTTGGATCCGTCCACTGGTTGTTACCATCACTCTAGATTTCCGCATGCTCTCCTTAAATAATCTCACCATATTTTTTTCGTATGCATGTCAGATATTGTACACAGTCATGCTGAACATGTAGAGAAAAAGAGAAAAGTTTTGCACGACAATACAATGTCACGCAGACATCGCTCCATGGTGGGTTCAATGGCAAACCCTCCCCCCTCTCCAGATTGTAATCCAGGGGAAGATATCTGTTTTGAGGCGGATTCAGACGCATCTGACCACTCCTATGTACCCTCAAGGTGTTTGCTCTACCTTGGCATGAAGATGTTAGTCATATCATGCATGTGTTGCCTTGCAGTACCTACTTTTGACATCATATATGTCATCTGCTTAGTTTAAACATGTTCTGTAATGGCACCTATTTAGTTTCTATATCATATATGGGAATTATGCAGTCTCATGTCTTTTAGCCAGCCATATGATATGTGAAATGTGCAATGCCATCCTGTTTAACCAAGCATCATATATTTGAATGATATCTTGCCCATCCTTTTCTTCATTACATTTCCATTTGTCGACAATGTTTGTACACTAAACTACTCTTCTTGTGAATCAGCCATTTGGGTGGGAGATGGAAAAATCTGGAGTGAAAACAAGGCCTTCAGAGCAGACAATGCTACCTGTCGAAGCAGATCTCTTGTTGGGTCCCGATAGCTCCTTAGAGATGGATTCAGAGACAGATGACCAGTCCTATTCCCTCACCGAGGTGTATGCTCTAACTTGGCACGGTTATACTACTCATATCATGCATATGGTGTCTTGCATTGCATACTTTAGACATCATATACACAATATTCAACACCATGTTCTTAGTTCAGACATCATACCGACTGCCCTCTGTTTAGCATATATCTACTCTTATAAAAAAACAGAGTTGGTGTTGATGGTGTGCCTGCCATCCTGCCATATAGGCCGTCCGATTTATATCTGATGGGTAGGAAGGAAACTATGGCAATTTTGCAAAAAGATATGCACACCCCTCTCCACATTTGCAAATAAGGCCTTCCCTCGTTCATCCTTTTCTCTCAAGATAAACTACTCATATAAATGCATCTTTGATGTTCTGTGCAATGCATGGGCATCTTGCTAGTAAATCACATATGTGAATTAAAACATGCGATCCTGGTTACTTAGATAACATGTATGTGAATTATGTCATGCGAACCTGTTTAGTTATTCATCATATCTTTGAATTATGTTATCCTATGCTATCCAGTTTAGATAGACATCATAGATGTGAAATTATGTTATGCTATCCGTTTTAGTTAAAAAAATATACATGTCAACTATTTCATGCCCGCTTTTTTCCAAACTATCTATTGCATCTGTCTCTCATACAATGTCTGTACATTCAACTATTTTTCCTGTTTACCAGCCATTTGAATTGGAGCGGGTGATGCCAGTATCTAGCGGAGTAAAAACACAATCTTCAAATAAAAGAGTGCTACCTCTTGGTGGAGATAGCACCCCGGTTGTAAATGCACAAGAACCAACCCTACCACACATAACCCAGACTCTCTCAGATTGTACCCCTACTGCGATGGACAGAGAACCAGCTTCACCCAATCTAACCCCAACCCCAGCAGATAGTAACCCAGTTCATGTTGACACAGCACCATCTCCTCCACAGAGCTCCCAAACAAGAGCAGTTAGTAAGGCAGCTCCAGTGCCCAAAGGGCCAGTACTACCACGGCGAACCCCAACTCCACCAGTTAGTACGCCTATTCCTGTAGAGGAAGCACAACCAGCCAATCATAGTTTAGCATCTATCGCATTTGATATTGTTAAATCCTATGTGCGTATCTTCCCATCTTGGAAATATTATACTGAAGATGAAGGAACATGCCAGTTGCAGGTGTTTGTCCAGGAGTTATGTGTAAGTAATGTTATTCATGGCAATTACTTTGCGTTGTCCCATATATTCTACCTCCATGATGGTTATAATACAACAAATTTTCCCATTTTTCTCTATAGAGAAGGACCGATTTGGAAACTCAGGATGAGGTAACCTGTGCTAATATCTCTGCTATCTAAAAGAATGCTTGGTGGCGGTATCGGAATTACATGAAGAAAACGTATTTCACTGGCAAAGAAAATCATCAAATTCCCTTACGTTCTCCTAAGACACATTTACTGGACGATGACTGGGAACGCCTTGTTCTGTACTGGTTCCGGACCAAGAATGTGGTAAGGTCTATGAGCTCATTTACTATTTTAAAGTACTATATTCTTGCGTCTTACTGTACTCTGTTCATGTAGAACAAGTGCTTAAACCTGAAGAACAACTGTTCTAATTTAAGATTCCATTGCTATCGTGCATACAGCTTTGCTATTGTATCACTGTATTTACTCATACAAACTTAATTTTTAAATTGAAGGATCCAATCGAAACTCCAATGGCACAGCAGGTATGCTCACGCATGTTTCTTTAACAGGTTTGCTCTTATCAATAGCTCTGTTGACCTCAATTTCAATTGTCTACACATTTGACTTCTCATATCATACACATTACTAGCATCACAACAGAGCCAATAGTGTTGTTGTACATGTAGACCCGTGGTACCCATCTGAAATCTTGTTGTGCCATGTAGTTTCCCACGCTTTGTATTCTTTCACTTCTGCTTTGTCTTGAACTGATATGATTTGAACCGTGTCTCTATTTTGATTTGGCAAGACAATGCAGTAACCATAGGACATAGATATATGTTTGTTTGATGCTTTTATTATGTACTAGTACTTGGCAATAGAAGACTTGGTAGTTTAATCATGTCCACCTTACGAGTTTCATATACTAGTACATGCTAAACATGTTATGTGTCTGCTTGTTTCTTCTTTTAGAATGCTGACAGAATATTGGGGAAGACTCCCTTATTAAGCAATGGTAAAGGAAGTAATGTAGATAAGGTTCAAGATAGTGAGACATCCTTGTTGGTCTCCAACAAAGCTGATAAAACAGCTAAGGAAGACTATCTTGAAGATAGTGAGACAACCCCAAAGTCCTGTCTTGGTTTAGTGTTGAGTTACTAGCCACTACCGCTTGCACAAGCTATTCAAACTCAATGTCTGAATCAGTTCGGTTTCTTGAGTCTCAGTAACAAGCTAAAAGACATTGATCAGCTGTGCTGCGACAAGAAGCTGAAGGACTGCGGAAGTCCCTGGAGCATTCAGATGCATACTTTCTGGTGCAACAGCAAGCGTTGGAGGATTTTAGCGCCAAACAGGACAAAGCTAATAAGCTTGTTAAGGTTATTGCCAGCATGGTGGATACCCAGGATAACGTTTCTTGAGCTCTTCTAAAGTTGTTTCAGTTATGCTCTTATTTTGCTGCCGCGTTTATTTGCACTGGTGGCCAGTTTTGACGGCCAGTGTATGTAATATGCTGCTTTGTTCCCTATATTTGCACTGGTGGCAAACTTTGATGCCCAGTGGATGTAATATGTGTAATAGCTGTAATAGCCTAGCGTTAGTTGCTTGCTTATTTATTTCCTTATTGTATCTGTTTAGTTGTTTGCTTGTAGTCACTGCAGTTCTTTTTCCGCATTTTTCTAGTGGCCATAATAACCTATTTTTGGTAACTAGGCCACAATAATCATGGCAACCCATGGACTATTGTAACCATGGGCCTCGTATGGGCCGTAGGATCCATGGGCCTTCTACGGGCCGTTGGATCCATGGGCCTTCTACGGGCCGTAGGACCCATGGACTTTCTACGGGCCGTATGATCCATGGGCCTTCTACGGGCCGTCGGATCCATTGGTCTTCTACAGGCTGTAGGATACATGGGCCTTAAATGGGGTGTATCATCATTTCGCCAAACATGGGCCGTACTATTCGTGGACCATAACGGGCCGTTAATAAGCCGTATTTGATAACGCTATGAAAACAGCCGAATGTAACCACGGGCTGAATTTGGCCCAAAACGGAATAGGCCAGTAGCGGACCGTAGCTAACTTAATTCTAGAAATGAGCCCAAGGATAAATGGGCCCTTAGAAGGCCGAAAGTTAACACGGGCTGGAAACGGCCGATGGAATAATGGGTCGTTAATGGGTATAAAGCGATACACTGTTCATGATGTGCCAGTTTCATCTCGGGCCTTTAATGGGCCGGAAGTTACAACAGGCTCGAATCATATTGGACGGCCTAGATGAAGCTACTGGGCTTAATTCCGATAGGCCGTAACGGGCTGGGAGTTAGCAGGCCGTAAATGGGTGATATACGAACAAGCCGTTAACAGGCTTTCCGTGGGCCAGCCTTTTCACTGGAATGGGCCTCTGTTGGGCCATGCCACGTGTCGACGTATCATAGGCGCCTCCTGTTCAATGAGTGGATGACATCTGTCCCAACGGTGAGCCAACCTGTGTTTCTTCTGGCCAATGAGAATTTTACACGTGAAAAATCCCCATTGGTCCGGGCTGTTAACGGGTTATCGGATCCAAAACCGGACCTGATAGCTTAACGGCGACCTATTATTGTGGATGCCACGTGTCGGTCACCCTTGACGAAAGTACTTCTATGACACACGATTTATCGTCATGGAAGTGGACACTTCCGTGATGATAATTTTGGTAATGTCATGGAACACTTCTATGACAGCACAGGTATGACTATCTTTGATTCTGTCATAAAATCGTCATGGATGTACATGCATGACAGAAAACGTGACCTACTATGACAAACACGTATCATCACGAAAGTGTATTTTTTTTAGTGACGCAAGCGCACACTTGCCCAGCCCCCGCGTGAGACGCACGAGGACGAGTGATGGGCAACTGCCGCTCTCCCTGGTCCGAAACAAAAAGGCGAGCGGAGCAAAAGGAGAAAAACCCAACTTGGCAATCGAGAAACGCTAGGACTCCAATCCATTAAAAGGTTGCAAACCAGCTACAAAAAGAAAGCAAATGAACAGCCGCGTCTAGCACCTAGTCTAGTCTTCTCACCAGCGCGGAGCTAAGTGTTGCCACTAGGACATGGGAGGGAGCCCCTGAGACCCGAGGGCTGCACTCCGGAGACTCCGAGGCATGTACAGCCCCACTCATTATTACGTGAGAGTGTCACGAGCGGAGACCTTCACAGGCACTGGGCCTTGCTTCATGGGTAGACCTACCGGAGGTGCTGGATGTTCCAGGCGTTCTGGATGGAGACCCGTCCTGCATCTCCAGGCGCGCGGCACCAGGCCTATTGACGCGGGCAATCCTAAACGGGCCCTCCCACATGGGCGAGAGCTTATACAGCCCCTTCCTGGAGAGCACCCGCCTCAGGACGAGATCGCCCACCTCGAGGATCCTGGAGAGGACACTGCAGAAGTGGTACCGCCGCAGCGCCTGCTGGTACCTTGTCGCTCGGAGCAAGCCTTGACGGCGGCGTTCCTCCCCCAGCACGAGGTCCATCCCCCGCGTGGTGTCCTGACGTGCCTCGTCAAACGCCAAGACCCGCGAGGAGCGATGCTTGACATCGTGAGGGAGAACCGCTTCGGCTCTGTGGATGAGGAAGAACGGGGTCTCGCCCGTCGGCTTGGTGGCGGTGGTGCGGATCGACCACAGCACGGACTAGAGCTCGTTGAGCAAGCCCCTGCCGCAAGCCTCGAGCTTCTTCTTGAAGGTTCTTGTCCTGAGGCCTCTCAGGACCTCCGCGTTGGCGCGCTCAGCTTGGCCGGTGCTTCTGGGGTGTGCCACTAAGGTGTAGCATATCTGCGTTCAAGGTTAGCACAATAAGTTTTGAAGAGGTTGATAGTGAACTGTGAGCCGTTGTTAGTGATGATACGATTAGGGACCCTGAAGCGGCTCACGAGGCCCTTGATGAACTCGACTACCGAGCCGGCCTGGATGGTGCGGACAGCTTGCACTTCCGTCCACTTGGTGAACTTGTCGATGGTGATGTAGAGGTAGCGGTAACCCCGGGCGCCCATGGGAACGGTCCCAAGATGTCCAGCCCCCAGGCCGCGAACGGCCATGTGAGCGAGATGGTCTGGAGGCCCTGTGCGGGCTGGTGGATCTGCTTGGCGTGGAACAGGCAGGCCAAGCATGACTTCACCAGCTCGGCAGCGTCGTTGACCGCCGTAGGCCAGTAGAACCCGCTGCGAAATATTTTTCCCACGAGGGTGCGTGATGAAGAGTGGTGCCTGCAGTCCCCGCCATGTATGTCCGCCAGCAGGCCACGTCCCTGCTCCCTGGAAATGCATCACAAGGAGATGTTATTTGGGCACCTCCAATAGAGCTCACCACCGCGGACGCAGTACGCTGTAGCCTGTCATGCCACCCACTCCGCATCTTTCTCCTTCTCTGGTAGGGTGCCCCGCAGCAGGTACGCCTTGAACTCCTCGGTCCAACATCCCTCCTGAGGTTCCAGCGCAAGAAGGAGGCGAGCTCCTGAGGTTGGTGTCGCTGTCAAAACCGGCGGATCTCGGGGGGGGTCCCGAACTGTGCGTCTAAGGCGGATGGTAACAGGAGGCGGGGGACACGATGTTTACCCAGGTTCGGGCCCTCTCGATGGAGGTAATACCCTACTTCCTGCTTGATTGATCTTGATGATATGAGTATTACAAGAGTTGATCTACCACGAGATCGTAGAGGCTAAACCCTAGAAGCTAGCCTATGGTATGATTGTTGTTGTCCTATGGACTAAACCCTCCGGTTTATATAGACACCGGAGGGGGCTAGGGTTACACAGTCGGTTACAAGGGAGGAGATCTACATATCCGTATTGCCAAGCTTGCCTTCCACGCCAAGGAGAGTCCCATCCGGACACGGGTCGAAGTCTTCAATCTTGTATCTTCATAGTCCAACAGTCCGGCCAAAGGATATAGTCCGGCTGTCCGAGGGCGCCCTAATCCAGGACTCCCTCAATAGCCCCTGAACCAGGCTTCAATGACGATGAGTCCGGCGCGTAGATTGTCTTCGGCATTGCAAGGCGGGTTCTTCCTCCGCATACTTCATAGAAGATTTTGAACACAAGGATAGTGTCCGGCTCTGCAAAACAAATTCCACATACCACCGTAGAGAGAATAATATTTCCACAAATCTAATCTGCTGACACATTCTGCAGCATGACATCACACCACGGCCCAGTCATTATTCAAGCCGTTTTTCATAACCAGCCACTGCACATATCGCGAGGCGGTTTTCTTGGCACGTCTTGTCGAAGCAAAGATCGTGTCCCCTTATTACGGGATTCTCATCAATACGGGTGTGGGTAACCCAACCACACCATTAATTACGACGCTTGGGGAATAAGCGAGTTTACCAGGTAGGTGGGGAGGCGCATAGCTTCTTCCGCCCTTATAAAGGGACAAGGATTCCCCCTTTTCACCCACACCTTCTTCCTCCTTGCTCATCCATTCCTGCGCACTCGAGCTCTAGCACCCAAATTTGCATTTTTCTCCTCAAACCACTCCAAGCATGTCCGGAGCGGGAGGCAAGTGGATGGTCTCCTCCGTTACGGAGGAGGACATCACAAAGCTGCGGGGAGCCGGATATCTGGCCGCGGATATCGCACACCGGCTGCCAGATGCGGGGCAGATCATCCCTACTCCAGAACCCCATGAGAGGGTGGTTTTTCTTACCCACTTCGTCCGCGGACTGGGATTTCCCCTCCACCCGTTTGTCCGCGGGCTCATGTTCTACTATGGGCTGGACTTTCATGATTTGGCCCCCAATTTCATCCTCAACATCTCGGCGTTTATCGTCGTGTGCGAGGCCTTCCTCCGCATCAAGCCCCACTTCGGCCTGTGGCTGAAGACCTTCAATGTTAAACCGAAGGTGGTGGTCGGCCAGCAAGCGGAGTGCGGAGGCGCCATGGTGGGCAAAATGCCCAACGTCACCTGGCTCGAAGGCTCCTATGTGGAGACCATAAAGGGGTGGCAATCGGGGTGGTTCTACATCACCGAGCCGCGCGACACCAACTGGGTGGCGGCCCCCGAATTTTGATCCGGAATCCCCATGCGGCTCACCTCCTGGAAAGAGAAGGGCATGTCCTGGGGTTCCTCGGTAGAGCTGACCGGACTCCAGACATGCATCAAAAACATGATGAGCAAGAAAATCAAGCTCGTCAACGTGGTCCAAGTCATGCTCTTCCGCCGGATCCTCCCGTGTCAAAGACGGGCATTCAATTTGTGGGAGTTCGACCCGGCCGAGCACCAGACGCTGCGAGAGCTCTTCGACACGACGCACAAGGACGTCTGGAAGGTGCTATTCAAGGGTGCCGAGGTACCTCCTCCCCTCACCGAGGACCGCGGACTCAGCGCAAAGTGCCCTGCCAATCCGGTAAGTCTTTTACATCTCATAAGATGTTCTTTTCCCCAGTATAACCACGCGCGGGATCTAAGCCTCCACGCCATTTAACAGGACTGGGTAGCAACAGCGGAGCAAATCGATTGTCTGGCTCCCCTGCCCGAAGATCCGGCAGATGCTCTCCTAACGGAGATGCTGGTTCCGGCGCCTTATGAGGTGCCGGAGAAGAAGGCCAAGAAGAAGGCCACGGGGACCAGGAAGGGTCTCCGGCGCAAGGTTATATCAGACTCATCGTCCGAAAACACCGACGCGCACTCCTCCCACGAAAACAAGGAGGAAGAAGAGGAAAGTTCTCCCCCTCAGCCGGGGGAGACAAGAAAAGGAAGGCCGCCCCGGCTGGGGCGGCCGATGGGTCCAAGAAGGGAAGGACCCTCCTTCCGGACAACTCCACAACCGCCGCCTACAGCGACGACGAGTGGCTGCCCAGGGATAAGCCCCTGGCGAAGTCGTAAGTATCCGAATACCATAGTAATTCTTGGTACATCTTATCGTACTGTTTCTTATCACGCCGCACATGATTATGCAGCCCATCCCGAGCCCCCATCGACGTATCTTCGTCAGATGATTCTCTGGGCCCGTCGGATATGAACAGCGATTCACTCCCGACCGCCTCCTCCCCCCGCCCTACGGACGACGCCGAGGTGTTGTCTCAAAGGGGACTGAACCAAGGGGAGACAGTTCCGAAGGCGCTTCAAGGCGACATTCCTGGTGCTGGCCGCACGAGGGGCAAGACTCCTCTGGGCCCTAACGCCGGGAGCAGCAAGTCAAGCCCCAAGCCGAATACGACGCCGGAACCTCCAGTGGTTCCGGATTCTATCAAGCAACCCCTCGCTAAGGGGAGCAAGCCGTCTGTGCCGATGGCCTCTGTCCATCCAGAGGCGTCGGACAACTTGCTGGAAGCACTTCGCGGCGCTTCCATTGACGAAGAGCACCGCACTATCATGAGTGCGGTAGTCAAGAAGGTTCACTCCGCCAAGAGCGGACTGACTGAAGCCTGTGCCAGCCTCCTAACAGGCTTTGAGGTAAGTAACCAGATTATAAGAGAATGTTACCGCATAGACAGTAGCCCCTGATGCTCTGTTTGGCGTTCACGAAGAAATGCCGAATAGAGGATCAAATAATAACCGCAGGAGTCTAATCGGAATATGTCTATGAGCATATGCAGGCTTCACTGCTAGCCGCTGCCGCACGTACTGCGGAGGTCGCCGCACTGAAGCGGGACCTTGAGTGGTCCCAGGAAGAGCTTGGCCTTACCAATAGGCAGCTCGAAGAGAACAAAGGTAAGTGATACCCCGTCTGCATATTATAAAAAATTTGGTTTTAGAATAATAGGATCGTCATGAATTTCGCTAGGGGCCACGACCGAAGTGGCGTCCTTGCAGAAGGCGCTATCCGAGGCCGAAGACAAAGCGGCCAAGGAGCGCATCGAGCGAGAAAAGCAAGAAGCCCGAGTAGGCGAGGTGCAGCAAGAGCTCCAGGCTCTCGCCAAAAAACACGAGTCCTTGAAGCTTGACTCTAAGACACAAGGGTCCGAGCTTGCGAAGGCCCTCGAAAGCGCACAACATGCCAAGGCCGAAGCCCAAAAGGCCCTCTGGGAAATTGAGGCGATTAAGAAGATAGCGGCAGGGAAGGCATTCATTATGCAAAGCAAGCATGTGAAGGAAACTTTCTTTTTACTTACCCAAGTTCGGAGCTCTCCAGGAGCGTCCGCAGATCTACCCCGCAGTGTGTCAGATGCCGCGGAGTTCTACCGGGCCGAGGAGGGGAGCTCGACGGAGAAGTTGTTCTGGTCTCAGTAACTGGGACCGAACACCCAATGCCCTTGAGCGACCAGTTGAAGCAACTGGTCGAGCTTCACAAAGCGGCCGAACAGGCCATGAGGGTCTTATAGTCTGGATGTGGCCTAGCGAGCCCCTGCCTAGTAGCTACTTCGGTCTGGTGAGGCGGCTTGTGAATGCCTGCCCACGGTTTGAAGTCATAAAGCGGTCCGTCTGCATCGAGGGTGCGCGCAGGGCTTTTGCCCGGGCGAAGGTGCACTGGGCGAAGCTGGATGCTGAAAAGCTGGTGAAGGAGGGGCCGCCGGAGGGCAAGGAGCATCGCCACCCCGAAAAGTGTTATGAAAGTGTCCTGGAGGATGCTCGCCTTGTGGCGGAGGAATGTGCTAAGGATGTAATATTTGAATAAATGTACTCATGTGATCCTGTAATATGAAACGAGTTCATTTGCGCTATGCAACGCTTGTGAATTTAAAATATTACCTTCTGTGCGGCCGTTTATAAAATCTGAGAGTTGGCCAGTCGTCGGCTTTTGCCCCCATGTAACTAGTACTGAGGTGTTCGGGATAAATCTGAGCACTCTTTATCCCAATTTTGGGTCCTTCGAGGGAGGTGTTCAGCGCAACGAACCAGACAATCGGACTATAAGGCTTTATCACTCTCACTTAGCCATCGAAGTCTACGATTTTAAATTTTGGCGAATCCCCTAGTATTTCGGAAGGCCGAATTTGGGGCGCTATATACGCCTAAGGTGGGCAACGCCGACTCCTCGCCCGAAGCGGAAATAGTCTTTAGGGACTTGAGACCTCTTGAACAGCGACCAACTCTCGCCTTATCATGGCAGTCAGTTTTCGGCTTTCTCTACTGAGGTGCTCGTCCGGAAGAACCGGGACACAATCGCAGTAGTTCTCCCAGTGCTACCTTAGCCGATATTGCGGAACGTAAGGTACCAAAACATGGGAGCCGCGCTAACCCAACTATTGACCCAAGACATGATTCAGAGCTGATGCATATAGTGCTATAAGTTCGGGGAGCCGCACTATCGAAAGTGTTCGGACTTCTCACGTCGTGTTTATGGGGTATACTGAAGCCCCTAGCGTACTGGTCGTACCAGAATGTACCTGTGTAATTTGTCGTAAATAAGCAGACAAGGAAAAAAAGAAGGGGAATGCAATAATAGACTAACTCTATGCATTGTTATTAAATAATACGTCGAAGCGTACATATACAAGTAGTGCAATAAGCAAAAAATAGGACTTTTGACATGTCCTATCCAAGGGCAAGCTGCGTATGGGTATTTAAAATAGGTATTTCAATCGTTATCAGAGACCACCTGGGGATTCCCTTGTACGTCTTAGCTTCTTGCCTCCTTGGTATTTTGTTCCCGTAATGCGTCCAGCAATCAGACAGCCGAGAAGGCTTCCAGAGAATAAGGTCCTGAAAGAGAGAAAATGATAAAGGTGTACAGCCCCTGGGGCGGTTGAGCCGCATTGTGGGGCGTGTCCTGGCCATGCCCCCGCCTATGCCTATGGTATTTTTAGTGCGTAATTATGTACGCGCGGCACAGATTTCGTCGTTTGACCGGGACTAGGACGGAGGCCGAATTGCTAGGCGAGCTCTGAACGTGCCAGGCGATCCTGTTGCAGGTTACTCCGGACTCGCTTGAAGGTGTCCGGGGTCTTTATCGCCGAATTGGCGGTTTGCCTTAAAAGGCTGCTTTGTGCTTCTGCTGCGAGGGCCGCAGTGTGCTCCTCCGTGTGGAGCGAGCGTTCTGTGTTTCCATTGACAGTTATAACCCCCCGAGGTCCTGGCATTTTGAGCTTGAGGTATGCATAATGCGGTACTGCATTGAATCTGGCAAATGCGGTTCGTCCGAGCAGTGCGTGATAGCCACTGCGGAACGGGACGATATCGAAGATTAACTCCTCGCTTCGGAAGTTGTCCGGAGATCCGAAGACCACTTCCAGTGTGATTGAGCCCGTGCAGCGGGCCTCTACACCTGGGATGACACCTTTAAAGGTGGTTTTAGTGGGTTTGATCCTCGAGGGGTCTATACCCATTTTGCGCACTGTATCCTGATAAAGCAGGTTCAGGCTGCTGCCACCGTCCATAAGGACTCGGGTGAGGTGAAATCCGTCAATGATGGGATCAAGGACCAATGCGGCAGAACCGCCATGACGGATACTAGTGGGGTGGTCCCTACGATCGAAAGTGATCGGACAAGAAGACCATGGGTTGAACTTTGGGGCGACTGGCTCCATCGCATAGACGTCCCTTAGTGCACGCTTCCGTTCCCTCTTGGGAATATGGGTTGCGTATATCATGTTCACCGTTTTCACTTGGGGAGGAAATTTCTTCTGTCCTCCTGTGTTCGGCGGCCGGGACTCCTCCTCATCGTCGCTATGCAGCCCCTTTTCCTTGTTTTCGGTATTCAACTTGCCGGCCTGCTTGAACACCCAGCATTCTCTGTTGGTGTGATTGGCTGGCTTATCGGGGGTGCCGTGAATTTGACACGAGCGATCGAGTATGCGGTCCAAACTGGACGGGCCCGGGTTGCTTCTTTTGAACGGCTTCTTCCGCTGACCGGATTTAGAGCCACTGAATCCGGCATTGACTGCCGTGTCTTCGGCGTTGTCACCGTTGTTGCGGCGCTTGTGTCTGTTGCGACGTGGTCTGCCGTTACTATCTTTGGCATCTGAATTGCCATGACTTCTTGATGTGTTGTTGCTGCGAGCCAGCCAGCTGTCCTCGCCCGCGCAAAAGCGGGTCATGAGTGTCGTGAGGGCTGCCATAGACTTCGGCTTCTCCTGGCCGAGGTGCCGGGCGAGCCACTCGTCACGGATGTTATGCTTAAATGCCGCTAAGGCCTCTGCATCCGGACAGTCGACAATTTGGTTTTTCTTAGTTAGGAACCTGGTCCAGAATTTCCTGGCCGATTCCCCTGGCTGCTGAGTTATATGGCTCAAGTCATCAGCATCCGGTGGTCGCACATAAGTGCCCTGGAAGTTGTCAAGGAATGCATCTTCCAAATCCTCCCAACTGCCAATGGAGTCTGCTGGCAAGCTATTCAGCCAATGCCGAGCTGGTCCTTTGAGTTTTAGTGGGAGGTACTTGATGGCATGTAGATCATCACCGCGAGCCATGTGGATGTGGAGGAGGAAATCCTCGATCCATACCGCGGGATCTGTTGTACCATCATATGATTCAATGTTTACGGGTTTAAAACCCTCTGGGAATTCGTGATCCATTACTTCATCAATGAAGCATAGGGGGTGTGCGGCGCCTCTGTGCCGGGCTATATCACGACGCAGTTCATACGAGTCTTGTCTGCTGTATTCGGCCCGGCCGGATTTGCTTTTAGTATATCCGGCGTGACGATGATCGTCCCGTGTTGGGGCGCGCCCCCATGATCCGTAGATCGATCTTGCATGTTTTGCTTTGTTTTCCAATATGTCTCGCAGGTCCCGCATGTTGCCCTGGGCCTTGGTATTTTTGTTTGAATGGCGGCGGGGTGCAGGCTGGACTTCGGGCTGATATGCCTCTCTGTCTCGGCCACGAGGTGGCCGATCAGCCGCATCATACGCTGGTGATGTAGGTTTCAATGCTTCCTCCTCGAGTTGGGGTAGCAACCTGCGCTTTGGGTAACTCTTGGTTGGGCGCTCGAGTTCGTATTCCTTGGCCGCCAGGACTTCAGTCCATCTATCCGCTAGCAGATCTTGATCAGCTCGAAGCTGTTGTTGCTTTTTCTTAAGGTTGTTTGCTGTGGCTATGAGCCGGCGTTTGAAGCGCTCCTGCTCGATGGGATCCTCAGGCACGATAAATTCTTCGTCGCCGAGGCTCACCTCGTCTTCGGAGAGAGGCTTGTAATTGTCATCCTCTGATTCTCCGTTTGCTTCCTGTTCCGGAGGCCTAGCTTGTTCATCCTCTTGCTCGAGGTCTGGCTGGAGGGGATTGTCGTCGTCTTCGGCACTATCCGGAGCGTTATTGTCTCTTGTGCCAGTATCGTTCCTTTTGCGATGGCGGGACTTAGAGCGGCGCCGCTGACGTCGGTGCTTGGATTGCTTCTTGGAGGGATTATCCTCCGTTGTCTTATCGCCATCGCCTTCTTTGGGGGTGTCCACCCTGTATATATCATATGATGAGGTGGCAGTCCAGTGCCCTGTGGGCGGTGGTTCCTGTTCGTCTCCTGCATCGTCATCGATACCGTCGATGTCTTCGGAGCCGAAATCGAGCATGTCGGTTAAATCGTCGACAGTGGCTACTATGTGGGTGGTGGGAGGGGAGCGAATTTCTTTGTCGTCCGCATCCCATTCTAGCCAGACATAGTTTGGCCAAGGGTCTCCTGACAAAGAGAGAGACCTCAATGAGTTTAGCACGTCGCCCAGTGGTGAGTGCTGAAAGATATCCACGGAGGAAAACTCCATGATCGGTTCCCAATCAGATTCGATAGGCACGGACGCAGACGGTTCGGAGCCCGTGGCCGGGGACGAATCCAAATGTCCGGCAACACGGGTCTCATAAGAGGTGAAGTCAGTATTCGGCTCTATCGCCGCTAAGTGTGCGGCCTCCGTGGCGGGGTCCATCCACCCGTCCTCAGATGGCGCAATTTGTTCCGGATTGAGGGACGGAGTAGTTGCAGGTGTGATCTCCCGAACACTGTCCGACGACTGTGACACCCCAAGATTTTTGACCTTGTTTTTATTAATTAAAACTTTGCCAGGAAATAAAACTTTTCCATTTATCTTGATTTAACCTTTTGATGTTATGGGTTTTAACCCCCAAGTGAAAACTCCCCAAGAGTATCATTGGACATACATGCTCTCTCTATAAAACAATTCTTTATCAGTGGATTTAATTGCAAGATTGTTTTCTCAGAGCTTTATTCTTTAAAAAAATGATTTCTTTTGATTTGAAGCCTGTTTTGCACTACAACCATTTGACAAATGCATTTAAAATTTCCACCAAAATTTGGGGATGTCATGTGATGTCTCCACATCACTTTTATGCAAAAATATCTTTTTGTCACCAGAGATTTTGAGCTCTACACCAACTTTTCCCAATCTGGTCCAGTAGGCATTTTTGCACTACAACCTACTTAAATATTTCTTTAAAAATTCTTCCAAGTGTTTGAAGATGTCAGTGGATGCATACAATTCATCTTCATGCAAAAACCTAGTGTTGTCCTTTGGAAAATTTGAGTGAATCAACCTCTTTTTCATTCCGGTCCAGTTTGAGGATTTGTACTGCAACCCTATTTTATTTTGCTCTAGTGACCCTGAGCTTTTTCCTGCTTGTAGCCCTCCCTACCAAACCCTTAAGTCCAGGAGATTGGACCCATTGGAGGATTTTAAGTGCATGCAATGAGACCTTTTTCCTTCTGTCCAAAACTGGAGTTTTGCAAAACTTGCACTAACAAGTTTCTGGTTTTGCCCAAATGATCTTACCATCATCTTCTACATATAAAGAGGCCCTGATCTGGAGATTTTGGCCACTCCAAGAATTGCCTAAGTGCACTTGGCATTCTGTCGAACAGTTGGTGTGCACAGTCTGTTTTGGCTTGAGCTTTTAGTTTGCACGGTGGACTTGATCCCCTGACCTAGCAATCTTGTCCACTGAGCTCCTAGCTATCTCTATCCTAGTCCTGTTTTTTGCCAGCCTCACCCTCGCGCTCTAGGCCGCCCTGGCGTTTCGTCGAGCAGGTTCCGTGCGTGCTCTGGGCGCGCCCAGAGCGCACGTTTTGCACGCGCGCGCACTGAGCCGCCGCGTCGCACTGCCGCACTCGACGCGCCCCGTCCCTGGCCCTTGCTCGCTTGCTGAACCGCGCACTACGCTTGCCCACTCTCCACGCCACCCCTGGCTCCCTGCAGCGCCGCTGGCAGAGTGTTTGGCGGCACGCCGGCGTCAGCAGCGAACCTCTGCCATGGACGGCGCCGCCCAAGCCACCCCAGCGCGCCAGCTGCCCCTATGAATAGCTCAAGCTTATCCCGAAGCTCGTCGGCACGCGCTCGTCGCCGCCACGTCGCCCTGCAGCTACAGCACGGCTGTCGCCGGCGATCTTATCCTCAGCCGCCGCGGTCCAACCTCGAGCGCCTATTTAAGGGATCCCCGAACTCGTTCAAGACCTCAGGCGACCTCAGACTTTTCCCCTAGTTCTTCCCAAGCAGTGGATTGGCCCGGAGAGACCCCCTTCCCCAACTCCGGCCGGTTCGACCGCCGCCGAGCTCCGGTGCAATACGTCGCAGCCAGCCACTCTCCCGCCCAACCAACGTCACCAATCGCTTCCTCTTGCCCTTGCGGAGCTGCCCAGCAACTCAACCTCGATCGGAGACCACCGGAGCCCAAAAACCACTCCACTCCCGTAGCCCCCTCCGCCGCGGAGCTCGCCGCCGGCAACTTCTTCCACCACCGACAACCTAGCGACCACCGAGAGGACCGCTCCGGTCTAGCGGGTCCATCCCTGCCCTCAGGTGCCCTCGAGGAGCCTCCGCTCGTCGCCGGCGATTGCCGGAGTCCCGCTCCCGTCGGGCAAAGAAGAGGAGGGAGAGGGAAGAACGGTCAAACCTGACCAGTGGGCCCTCTGGACCCACTGTCAGTGGCCCGCGCGCCGTCTTCTCTGTTTTAAGTGAAGGCGCAGACGTCCTAAGTACGTTTCCTCTGCTGCGAAAGCGTATTCTCTCCCGAGCGTTTTCTTTTTCTGGTTTTTTTTAAACAGAAGTTTGACTGATCTTTGACTGACTATAACTTTTAAAATAAAACTCCAAATGAGTTGATTCTTTTTCCTACCTCTCTCAAATTTCATCTAGTTTATTTTAAGATTTATTTCAAAAATATTTGAGACAACTTTTGGTACTGTGTTTGAAATATTTGTTGTTTGAATATTTCTCAACATAGGATTTTGGAGAAAAGGGAAAGCTTCCCAAAAGTGCATCCCTTGCATACTCTTGAAGGCAAGCATTTCTGAACTCTGGCATAATATTTTGTGTGATGTTTTGATACGGTTACAACACCACTTTGACTTGGAGCATACGTCATTCTTATGTAACGGTAAAGTCACATGCATGATTGCATATTGGAGATTTTTTTTCCTTACTGTTGTAAATGGATATGCTGGTGACAATGATCATCCTCGTGAGCTTCTCATGTATACCGGAAGGAAGCCGGGAAAGTCGTGGTCTTGGGTAGACACGAGCTTGTCCCTAGTTCCTCGTTGGGACGAGTGTGTCCGGTATGGCATGATGAGTTTTGGTGAACGGTGTTTCTGTCTGTCACTGGTAATATTTGTTTTGGTTAAGCTAATCATTCGGAGAATTCTTGGACCACCTGAGTCGGTCATGGGTCGAGTCTTGTTTAGTAGCTTCCACTTCTTGTTTTGTACTACCACCGGTCCCTGCCGCGGGTAGGGTACGGTTCAGTAAGTTGTCAACCCCTTACCAAGGCACACACTGTACAGAGAGGCCATGGTGGAAGATACTGGATGCATCCGGTAGGCATGCCACCTGGTCCGGGGGCATGGGTGTTTCCGGTTGGGACCGAGAGGGGGGCACCCCTTAGAGCGCGCGTATATAAATTTGATCCCATGCTACGTCGAGGTTGTAGCCTCCCCACTTAGAGTTTTGCTTGACGGGTGTCGTGGGTGATTCCAGACACCGGTAAGTTAAGCTGGTGTGTGCAGGTCAGGCGTGTTTTCAATTAAAAGGCCGTAGACGGAATTAGTCTCGATGGACTAAGTAAATCCGTTACTCGTGGGTAAGGAGTACACCCTCTGCAGAGGATTTATCCATTCGGATAGCCATGTTCATGAGTAAGGACTACAGTCTAAGATGGATCATAGTAACGGTATTCGGATGGAGAACGGATTAATTAGAATCATAGTAACCGTATTCGGATGGAGAACGGATTAATTAGAATCATAGTAACGGTATTCGGATGGAGAACGGATTAATTAGAATCATAGTAAGGGTATTCGGATGGAGAACGGCTTAATTAGAATCTAGTGACGGTCTTCGGATGAAGAAACGGGTATACCAGAACTTTGTTTATGATCTATGTCATGTGAGGATTGCGATTTATTTTTATCGTGGACTAACCAGTTCCTTATTTGAATTATTGAGTATCCCTGGGATGGTTCTACCTCCTGGACATTCACTATGATTATTCTTATATAAGCCCTTTATGTGGTGTCGCTCAGACGCCCGACTGCGGCATGCTTGTTGATTATTTATCTTTTATAAGCCCTTTATGTGGTGTCGCTCAGACGCCCGACTGCGGCATGCTTGTTGTTTATTTATCTTTTATAAGCCCTTTATGTGGTGTCGCTCAGACGCCCGACTGCGGCATTGTTAATTTTTTTTGCAACCTTTCGAGGAGTCCTTTCAGACACTCGGTCAGTGCATTTTATTTCTACCCCCGTATTGCATGTTCATTTTTTCTCTGCATACGAGCATCACAGACTTTCGTGGCAGACGTTGTGATCATAATTATTTCGGAGCATGATTGTCCCTTATTATATTATACCCGTGTTCTTAATGTTTGCGAGTACATTCAAACGTACTCACTGGCTTGTCCCTGGCTATTGTCTTGGCCAGATTCCTTGCTTGGAGATAAGCATCGCGATGACAGCCCCGGAACCTACGCTACGACGATAGCAGCCTCGCGAAGATAGGAGTTATCCTGGTCAGCTGTTCTTGTGGGAAATGGAGTCCCATAGACGCAGGTGTACCTCAAATCGCTTCCGCCTTCGACCCCTAGAAACCAAGTGTTGTACTCCCCGGCCACAATGGTCTTGTACTACATATTTTGTACCTTGCTTGGAATTCTTGTATCAAGTTGGTGCCTCATCAGCTAACAGAAATCCTGGGGCTGGTGAGCACAAAGGCCATTTCCTGGGAAATTGATATCCCGAAAATCCGGTCGTGACAACGACAGAGCTAAGTCATGCTCGTCGTGATTGTGCGGCGCACTTGACATGGGCTCGAATCCGACGAAGATCAAGTCTCCGCGGATGTCGGCAGTATAGTTCAAGTTTCCAAACCTGACCTGATGGCCAGGGGCATAGCTCTCGATCTGCTCCAGATGGCCAAGCAAGTTGGCCCGCAGTACGAAGCCGCCGAATACGAAGATCTGTCCGGGGAAGAAAACCTCACCCTAGATCGCATCGTTGCCGATGATCGAAGGAGCCATCTAGCCTTACGGTGACGGCACAGTGAAACTGTCAATGAAAGCACCAATGTCGGTGTCAAAACCGGCGGATCTCGGGTAGGGGGTCCCGAACTGTGCGTCTAAGGCGGATGGTAACAGGAGGCGGGGGCCACAATGTTTACCCAGGTTCGGGCCCTCTCGATGGAGGTAATACCCTACTTCCTGCTTGATTGATCTTGATGATATGAGTATTACAAGAGTTGATCTACCACGAGATCGTAGAGGCTAAACCCTAGAAGCTAGCCTATGGTATGATTGTTGTTGTCCTATGGACTAAACCCTCCAGTTTATATAGACACCGGAGGGGGCTAGGGTTACACAGAGTCGGTTACAAGGGAGGAGATCTACATATCCGTATTGCCAAGCTTGCCTTCCACGCCAAGGAGAGTCCCATCCGGACACGGGTCGAAGTCTTCAATCTTGTATCTTCATAGTCCAACAGTCCGGCCAAGGGATACAGTTCGGCTGTCCGAGGACCCCCTAATCCAGGACTCCCTTAGTTGGGCCACAAGCCGGGGAGCCCGACGGAGGGGCCTGAGGGAGGTTCTCGCGAGGCGTTGCTGGTTCTGCTGAGGGCAGAGCTGCAGACGGCTTGAAGAGCCGCTCCTCAAAGACACCAGGCTCTTGAGGCAGCCGCCGTGACGCCCTCTTGGCGATATTGTCTGCTTCCTTGTTTGTGTCGCGCTGCACATGCTGCAGTTCCAGACCCAAGAATTGTTTTTCAATTTTGCGTAACTCCGCAAGGTATGCCTCCATGTGCTCGTCCTTCGGCTCGTATACTTTGTTGGAGAAGTTGACGAGGAGCTGAGAGTCGCCCTTGATGGTGAGGTGCTTCACTCCCAAGGCTGTTGCAACACTGAGACCGGCAATCAAGCCTTCGTACTCCACGATGTTGTTGGAGACCTTCTCGCCCTGCTAGAAGCACAGCTGCACGGTGTAGTAAAGCTTGTCCTGGGTGGGCGAGATGAGCACGGCTCCAGGCCCCGCGCCCTGATGTGTGAAGGCGCCATCGAAGTACATGACCCAACCGTCTGGCGCCTCACTTCTAGGTGAGAGTGGGCGGTCCTCGCCTGCTTCGGGGCTGGGAATGTCGGTCCATTCCGCCATGACGTTGGCGAGCGCGGCTCCCTTGATGACTCTGGTTGTGCTGAACTCCAACTGGAATGTCTGCAGCTCGATGTTCCATGCTGCGACTCTCCCCGCGGCATTGGGGCTCTGGAGTACTCTCTCAAGTGGGTAAGCCGAGACGACTTTGATGGGATGGCCCTGGAAGTAGTGGAGCAGCTTGCGGGAGGCAACAAGGAGCGCGAGCAGGAGCTTTTGTGGCATGGGGTAGTGATACGTCTCCAACGTATCTATAATTTTTGATTGCTCCATGCTATTATATATATTCTGTTTTGGATGTTTAATGGGCTTTATTATACACTTGGAGCCTATTCGATGTAACTCTTTTTCGGTGTGTTTGTTGAGATCCGATGAATTGTGTGTTTATAATCAAGATTATCTATGAACAATATTTGAATCTTCTCTGAATTATTTTATGTATGATTGGTTATCTTTGCAAGTCTCTTCGAATTATCAGTTTGGTTTGGCCTACTAGATCGATCTTTCTTGCAATGGGAGAAGTGCTTAGCTTTGGGTTCAATCATGCGGTGCTCGATCCCAGCGACAGTAGGGGAAACGACACGTATTGTATTGTTGGCATCGAGGATAGAAAGATGGGGTTTATATCATATTGCTTGAGTTTATCCCTCTACATCATGTCATCTTGCCTAATGCGTTACTCTGTTCTTATGAACTTAATACTCTAGATGCATGCTGGATAGCGGTCGATGTGTGGAGTAATAGTAGTAGATGCAGGCAGGAGTCGGTCTACTCGTCGCGGACGTGATGCCTATAAACATGATCATGCCTAGATATTCTCATAATTATGCACTATTCTACCAATTGCTCGACAGTAATTTGTTCACCCACTGTAATACTTCTGATATCTTGAGAGAAGCTACTAGTGAAACCTATGGCCCCCGGGTCTATTCTCCATCATATTAATTTCCCGACAACTAGCTATTTCTGGCACCGTTTTTTTGCAATCTTTACTTTTAATCTTTATCATAAAAATACCAAAAATATTATCTTATCATCTCTATCAGATCTCACTTTTGCAAGTGGGCGTGAAGGGATTGACAACCCCTTTATCGCGTTGGTTGCAAGGTTATTATTTGTTTGTGTAGGTACGAGGGACTTGCGTGTGGCCTCCTACTGGATTGATACCTTGGTTCTCAAAAACTGAGGCAAATACTTACTCTACTTTGTTGCATCACCCTTTCGTCTCCAAGTGAAAATCAATGCATGCTCAAGAGGTAGCAAGAAGGATTTCTGGCGCCGTTGCCGGGGAGTCTACGCACAAGTCAAGACATACCAAATACCCATCACAAACTCTTATCCCTCGCACTACATTATTTGCCATTTGCCTCTCATTTTCCTCTCCCCCACTTCACATTTGCCGTTTTATTCGCCTTCTTTTTCGTTTGCCTTTTTCTCCCCAGATCTATTGTTTGCTTGTGTTATCATGTGCCTTCTTTTTGCTTGCATCTTTGCTTGCTAAAAATCTATTGATATGGATCCACTTAAAGTGTTCTACTTGGATCATCTTCAATCCTTATGCGCTCGTGCTGAAACCCTAACTAGCCTAGTTGATGGAAAATCTTTAGATGAGCATGCTCATTTTGTGCATCATCGTTTGTCTGAAAAGGGGAAGATCTTATGGTATCAACTAAATAGTTTGCTATGTTATGCTTGGAATCTTTTTGAAATTTATGATTTTACTTGTTGCTCTAAGAACCCTAAAAAACACCTTCCCTACCTATGTGAGTTTAATAATAATGAAATCTTATCTTCTTATGGAAAAGGTGTTTATAGTTACTATGATATCGAACAAATTGAAGAATTTGTCATTTTTAAGGGTGCTCATGAAGTTGCTTCTTTGATTGAAAAGTATGATATTACTCTCTATAAATCTGAAAATTCCGACATACTTAAATATTGCTATGAAAACTATGCTCATAATGCCTATGTTAAGGAATTTATTGAGAGAATGACTGTTGCTTTGAAAGAAAATAATGATATGCACGAATCTATAGATAATTATGATTCCGATGATTTGATTGAAATATCCCTTGATGAACATGATGCTTGCTATTCTTATGGCCACGATGCCAATATTCATGGAGATGAATTTGCTATAATTCCTTATGTTAAACATGAGATTATTGCTATTGCACCCATACTTGATAGTTCCTTGAATCAAAAGCATGATTGCAATGATTTTACTATAAATTCTATTGATGTCAATTATGCTAATCATATGCAAAACCCTAAGCTTGGGGATGCTAGTTTTGCTATGTCTACTACTTGTTGCAATGATCATGATTGGGGTGATTCTTCTTATGATCTTGAAAATTTATTTAAGCCCCATGAATATGAGATTGATAATAGTGTTTGCAATAATATTGAGAGTGGGTTTGGAAGAGTGTCAACTTTAGATCCCACATATTTGGATAATGTTCAATCTTATGAAGTTTTTGATAAAAGTGGGTTTGAAGAGGTCATGACTTTAGTTAATGATAGTCCCACTATTGTGGAAGAGTCTCAACTTTGCATGCATGTGGATCATGTAGAGAAAATTTTATGTGAGAGCTATATTGTTGAATTTGAATATGATCCCACATGTAATTATTATGAGAGAGGAAAATATGGTTGTAGAAATTTTCATGTTACTAAATTACCTCTCGTTATGTTGAGATTGTTATTGTTTCTCACTTCTTTCTTGCATATGCTAGTTTTTGCTTGCCTTGATAATTTATTTTCCTATAAGATGCCTATGCATAGAAAGTATGTTAGACTTAGATGTGTTTTTTATATGCTATATGATTCTCTCTTTGTGATTCAATTCTTGTCTTTCGTGTGAGCATCATTAAAATTATCATTGCCTAGCTAGGGGCGTTAAATGATAGCGCTTGTTGGGAGGCAACCCAATTTTATTTTAATTTCTTGATTTTTTGTTCTGTTTAGGAATAAATATTTGATCTAGCCTCTGGTTAGATGTGGTTTTATTTTTTAATTAGTGTTTGTGCCAAGTTAAACCTATAGGATCTTCTTGGACGATAGTTATTTGATCTTGCTGAAAATTCCAGAAACTTTGTGTTCATGAAAACAATTGTTAAAAATCACTAGAATGTGATAAAATACTTATTCCAATGCAGTAGATCAATAAACAAATTATCCAGGTCGTCCTATTTTGGTAGATTTTTCTGAGTTCCAGAAGTTTGCGTTTGATACAGATTACTACACACTGTTCTGTTTTTGATAAATTCTGTATTTCGTGTGCTGTTTGCTTATTTTGATGAATCTATGGCTAGTAATGAAGTTTATGAACCATAGAGAAGTTGGAATACAGTAGGTTTAACACTAATATAAATAAAGAATGAGTTCATTACAGTATCTTGAAGTGTTGTTTTCTTTTCTTTCGCTAACGGAGCTCACGAGATTTTCTGTTAAGTTTTGTGTTGTGAAGTTTTCAAGTTTTGGGTAAAGATTTGATGGATTATGGAACAAGGAGTGGCAAGAGCCTAAGCTTGGGGATGCCCAAGGCACCCCAAGGTAAAATCCAAGGACACCAAAAAGTTTAAGCTTGGGGATGCCCCGGAAGGCATCCCCTCTTTTGTCTTCGTCCATCGGTAACTTTACTTGGAGCTATATTTTTATTCACCACATGATATGCGTTTTGCTTGGAGCGTCTTGTATGATTTGAGTCTTTGCTTTTTAGTTCACCACAATCATCCTTTCTGTACGCACCTTTTGAGAGAGACACACATTATTCAAAATTTATTAGAATACTCTATGTGCTTCACTTATATCTTTTGAGCTAAACAATTTTGCTCTAGTACTTCACTTATATCTTTTAGAGCACGGTGGTGGTTATATTTTATAGAAATTATTGATCTCTTATGCTTCACTTATATTATTTTGAGAGTCCTTTATAACAGCATGGTAATTTGCTTTGGTTATAAAATTAGTCCTAATATGATAGGCATCCAAGATAAAACCTATAAAGTGCATTGAATACTAAGAGAAGTTTGATAGTTGATAATTGTTTTGAGATATGAAGATGGTGATATTAGAGTCATGCTAGTTGAGTAGTTGTGAATTTAAGAAATACTTGTTCTAAAGTTTGTGATTCTCGTAACATGCACGTATGGTGAAGCGTTATGTGATGAAGTCGGAGCATGATTTATTTATTGATTGTTATCCTTATGAGTGGCGGTCGGGGATGAGCGATGGTCTTTTCCTACCAATCCATCCCCTTAGGAGCATGCGCGTAGTACTTCGTTTCAATAACTAATAGATTTTTGCAATAAGTATGTGAGTTCTTTATGACTAATGTTGAGTCCATGGATTATACGGACTCTCAACCTTCCACCATTGCTAGCCTCTCTAATACCGCACACCTTTTGCTGGTATCATATACCCACCATATATCTTCCTCAAAACAGCCACCATACCTACCTATTATGGCAGTTCCATAGCCATTCCGAGATATATTGCCATGCAACTTACCACCGTTCCGTATATTGTGACACGCTTCATCATTGTCATATTGCTTTGCATGATCATGTAGTTGACAACGTATTTGTGGCAAAGCCACCTTTATAATTCTTTCATACATGTCACTCTTGATTCATTGCATATCCCGGTACACCGCCGGAGGCATTCACATAGAGTCATATTTTGTTCTAAGTATCGAGTTGTAATTCTTGAGTTGTAAGTAAATAAAAGTGTGATGATCATCATTATTAGAGCATTGTCCCATTGAACATATAAAGCCTCCTAGAGTACCCGCCGATCCAGCGCCATCCCTCGCGCGCAACGATCTGCCTCGTCCGTTTTACCTCCATGTAAAGTTTTTGGTCCTTTTTAACTGGCTGTCAAACATCTCACCGTCTGTTTTTCTTCACGTTGTGCCTTTCCAGTTGGGTGGATGACGCCTGGGCCAGCCATCTGGGTGGGTCCATGTTGCGGTGTTCATTGCTGATTGAGTTTGGGTGAAAAAAGGGGTGGATCGTGTTGTTGTGCGCGGTGAAAAGCCCACTCCCTCGTCCCACCTCTTCTCGAGCCCCACGTCGTGCGGTGAAAACCCTAGCCCAATCCCTGGTCCCTCCTCTCCTCGAGCCCCGCCTCCCCTTCTCCATGCTCGCCACCACCACCGTGCCGCCTCCTCCCCTTCGTGTTTCTCCTCCTCCCGCATAGGATCCATGGCTCCATGGCGGCTGCTGGCTCGGGGGAGCGGCCGATGCGGGGTCGGTTGGATCGAGGCGGGGAGCGGCGGATGCGGCATCGGCGGCGGCACGAGAAGTGCGGCGGTGGCGGCGTCGACCTCAGAAGAGGCAAAAGGAGCGGTGGTGGCGACGTCGAGCTGCGAAGAGGCGCCGCTTAGACGCGATATCATGGAGGCGGGAGCGGCTGCTTCGGGCCCCGATCTGGGAGGGTACGAGGTAGGGAAGGGCGACATCGTCGCCGTCACAACGCGTGGAGCCTGAGCCCTCGATGATGGGCGGTGACAAGGCCCCGCGACCACGACAGGGAGCTCCTTATCCCCCATCTCCAGCGGCGGCGGCGGGGGCTCAGTCCCCCGCGCCGGGGACGACGACGACGACTTGGACAAGACCGTCGCCTCTTTCGCGCTCTCCTCCTCCAGCCGCGATGTTCGCCCCTCTCACCCACCTCCCTTCACGCCTGGTTCGTTCCCCTAGGGTTTACCCTGTCATCGGCCTGCAACGTCGGGTCTATTGCCTGGCTGTTGAAATAAGTTCACGGTCTTTGTTGGTATTCCTGTGGCAGCTCACAGCTTATTGTCGGATTTGTTGATTGTGCGAAAAGTAGGTTTGAAATGACTATTTATGTTAACGCTGCAAGTTCGTAGGACTAGGGATGTTGACCCTTGGTGACTGTTTGTTGTGCTGAGGCTAACTATTGGATTGAGTGGTCAATTGGTGATGAGCTTGATCACTTTTTTGGTGCAATTTGAGGGTAATACTTATATCTCCTTAGCAATGAATTTGAGAAGAAATTGCTTTATTTAACTCCCTTGGGGGGACATATTATGATGCTATAATGTTATAATCCCCAAATATTAGGCAGACAGACAGTGCATAAATGCTTACTTGTGTTAGAACCTTGAGCGATTGTTAATTTCCCTAGAGTGCTTGCCACGCTGATTGGAAATTCGAGGTCGCTGCAGTCATCGGCGCCTCCTCCGTCGCGAGAGGCCAAGGGCGAGAGGAAGGAGGCATCATCAGCTCTAGAAGGATCAGTAGCCCTCCTCGTCAACTGCATATGCCGAGGTCGCTGCTGGTGCTGCCGACTCTGCACCAGCCTCCTTCATCTCCCAGCCAAGGCCAACTCAACCCCTCAAGAAGAGCAGGGATGCTCTCTCTCTACACCCAGCGTCCACACAATCAGATCGACATGGTTGAGCTCCTCCATGAACCGATTTCTTACCTTGCTGGTTGTGTCATATGGCAGTCAACATTTGCTTGATGAATGTTTCAGTTTTACTACCGCTGCACCTTCCCACCATGAGCTCGGCCTTCAGCCGTCACCGACACTGACTGTTTATTCTTGCTCCTTTCTCTAATTCATTTATATATTTCATGGGTAGGGTTTGGATGGCCTAATGAGAGCAGCCCAGTAGCTGTACCTCTGCAACTTCGCCAATGTATATAGTCATCAGTACCATCTCTTTACCGCACTTTTTACATTACATTTTTTGAGTTGTTTGATTCATTTTCTTTTCCAACTGAATCAACTCTCCAGGTGGACGCATAGCTCTCTATAAGAAGATCAATCATTGATGACTTGCCGATTTACAAGGCACGTAAAAATATATACTTTCTGTGTTCTTTGAATCAACTAATGTGAGGTCGTTTCCTCTTATTTCATTGTTCTTACCGCTGCATATAAGTCTTCATGCATCTGAACCACTAAAAATTGCAGGAGAAAACAGATTGCGGGGATATGAGGCTATTGGTTTTTATTCCTTCATGAGGTATTTCTGAGTTGGTTCACTCTGAAAAAAGGTGCGTTGACGGTTTGATTTTTGCATCTGCAGCAAGTCAGA